>NC_053028.1:310646605-310834818 GCF_003073215.2 Triticum urartu | reverse complement strand
AGATTAGTAAAAATCAAATGTTATGTTATGTCAAGCAGCTTTGAAGACGCACTAATGATCACAACCTAAATTAAGAACAGTAAGACTGCACCTAATACCTGCCCTCTCATGGATTTGACGTTTTGGGCTATTAGATTTCGTCTTGTGGACAATTTTAATCGTTAGATCTTCGTGTGACGCTTCGTCTATGGCCAAAATTCGCGAGGGCAGCTACTCCAGTAGCTTTTTTGCCCCTCTGGTTAATTGGGTTATAATCGGGTTGTCTGTCTTGTTTTCTATGCTCAGCCCAACGCAGTGCAAGGCCCTCTCAGCCGGGAGAGTATCAAGTGATACGGAGCCTTAGATGCTCCCATGATACGAGCTCCTAGGAGCCGTTGGATCTAAGATCTGACGTCTCCCGAAAGGCTTTCAACATTTTGCGAAAAAGACTTTTTGAAGTTCAAAAATTGCAAACAAGCACGACAACCTTTCAGAATCTACTAGGAGCCGTTGGATCCGAGATCCGACGGACCAAAAGCTCGTATCATGGGAGCATCTAAGGCATGGTATCACCTGATATTTCCCCCCTCTCAGCCTACTTCTGTAATCGACACCGCTCCCGTCTTCGTGTGAAAAAACGCCCAAAGTGAGAAAGAATCAGGGGCTTGGACAAGAAAGATGAAAAGGAAGAGGGTTCCCGTCCAAAACAGGTCTCCGGATGACGGTGCACCTGGCCCCACGGTGGGCGCCAAATGTCGGGTGGTTGGTGCGACATATGCCAACAGGTGGCTTATCATTGTGGGAGACAATAAAACATCATCGGTGCCTGGAAACGGGATAAGGCGAAGACTGATGAGGACATGACTACCTTGGATACGACCAAAAATATTGCATACATGCATATTTGTCAGGTGATTTCTAATGCAAACTATTCAATAATCTATTTATGTTATCCAGAACAAAAATACTTCACACACTTTTGTGTTTTGTCTAATTGCAGGTGTATGGGACATTTGTACAATCCACATATGAAGATAAGGGAAAAGGAGAAGTTTATGTTGTGTTCAAAAAGTCCTCTCACGTCACTTTTGGGCCAAGAGAAGATAGAGTCCAAGTCTTTCACGTTCTGGATTCAGATTCGGACTGCACAGACATACCTGACTCAAAACGCCAACAACTTTTTCATACGGACTCCGAATTGGGTGATTCTTTTTTTTGTTGGAAACTAGATTTCGTGCTCTTTCCAACCCAATTGGATTCACCTTCAAATTTGTCCGGAGCGTTGAGTTACGGACGAAACAATATGACGTTGCAGCAGAATCCGAGTCAAACTACAAGCCCAAAGGTGTTGCATCACCTCCACTTGGGCCCATGAGCCTTGTACGACCTAGGGTTAGTTTTAGGCTGCCTTGGGACGTCCTCCCACCTCCTTGGCCGCCACCCCTTGCTCCTATATAAGTAGATCCATCTAGTAGCTTTTTCCTTGGGATTTCTTTAGTTAAAAGTTAGCCATTGCAACTTCGTGTACTTCGTTTGTGTCCAACGACCAGACCAAGACCACTTACGGATCCCCACCATTATCAATACCTCATATATATTTGCAATATTCAGATTGCTTTATCATATTCTTGCTTGTTCTTCGATTGCTTGCAGGAATAGACCTTCATGGTCAGGCTGACCGTGCTTCCGGCATCGTCAGTAACCTCAGGAGATTGGTTTAGCGATTGCTAAGGCGCAATGTCGTGCACGTTTGTAGTCGGATCGTCAAAGTCGTCTCCACCAAATCGATAGTTATCATCTTATCGAAATATCGGGACACCCTCGCCTCTATCAAGTGGTATCAGTTTTCAGGTTGCTCTGTGAGAATTTCCAGTTTTCCTAGATTAGATTTATTTTCTTACCTATTGTCCAAGAAAAAGCCACAAAAAAGAGTTAGATCTATTCATCCTTGGTCCAAGCCAGTCTGAGCCTTTGCAATTTTCTTTTCATTGCTTGCATAGTTGAATTATCGGTTGCATCGTCGTGTCGAGTTGCTGGTCTTAGTGTCTAGTTCGTTTAGAGTTTCGAGTTCTGTTCACATTAGTCACGCCACCGCTGCATCATTATCTCTTCCGCTGTCCACCACCCATCCATCAATTTCCACCACGTGCTACCCACCATTCATTGTCATAATAATAGTTGAGATCGTTCACATCTTCGCTTGATCCAATCTGCGTCTTATCTAGTTTGTTTTGGAAAGAGGGAGAAAAAAAGAGAGAGAAAAAACGAGAAAAAAAAAGAGAAAAAAAGTCAGAGAAAAAAAGGAGAAAAAAATCAAAAAAATCGGCACAAACTTTTTCAGAGGAAAGTTGGAGACAAAGTTGTTGATATATCCTGCTTGGCTGTTGTTTCACATCATTATCTTTACTGCCGTTGTGATCTTCACTTATATCTTGCTGTCCAGAGCTACTTAGTATCCTTCATTGATGCTAGTTGTGCTACGACGTGACCTCATTAGTGTTCTAGGCTCGCGTCTCTAGTTCGGTCTAGTCTAGGACCAGCACAGTACCGTCGTTGAGCGTTTATTCAACATTGCATCTCTGAATTGATTATTGCTAATCTTTTGCTACCATATATAGCCAACCCAGCTCCACATATTTCTACACCGTGTATACGTACGTTCCCCTGGCAATCGCTTTACACAATCTTCAGAGTTATTTGACACCGTTGGTTGCCTGTCACCACCTGTTGCTTGGTAAGAACTTGTAAGATATTGATATTTGCTTTACTGTGAGCGCTTTACCACCACACCCTAGTAGTTCATAGGAACATTATTCTTGAATTTTGTTTCTTGTTTCTACTAATCATGACAGGTTCTGAAGATAGAAGTTCTTGGACGACGGACACATCTTCACCATCACGAGAGTTGGGACAACACACACAAGCACATGGTCAGGTTATCTTTTTACCGTCATTTGAGGGTAGATTTAATCCTACTACATATCTAGCTTGGGAGCTTGAAGTAGAACAAGTTTTTAGTCACCATGACTTTTCTGAACTTGAGCGAGTGCGAGCAGCCACTAGAGCATTTACTAATTTTGCTTCTGTTTGGTGGAGTGTACATTGTAAGAAAAACATTGATAACCAACCCACAACTTGGAAAGTTTTGAAAGCTGTAATGAGACAACAATTTTTCCCTCCTTATTATCGTCGTGAATTGCTTCGCAAATTTGAACAATTTAAACAAGGCAACAACACTGTTCATGCTTACTACCAAGAGTTCAAATCTTATATGCATCATTGTGACATAGAAGAATCTGAGAATGATACAATGAATAGATTTTTTGGTGGTTTGAACCATGATATTCAGGCAAGATTTCAGTATATTCCTCGTTGCATTACTGGTATGTATGTCCGTGCTTGTACCTTTGAGAGACAGATAAAGGAGGATGCATTAGGTGACTACAACAACTACTATTCCAGTTCATGCTCGCCACCGCCGGTGGGTTCCTCCATCATTGCACCTCGGATTATGAGCGCGGCATCATCTCAAGGGTATGGTACATTGTCAACGTCTGTTCCTACATCAGCTACATCTTTTCCACAAGGTAACAGTAAAGGTATTGATGATATAACTTCACATGAGAATGATGCATGCCTAGTTAACTTGAATGCGTCATGTATTGAGTTACCTGTTGATTTGAGCACACCACCTATTTTAGAGAATCTTGTTACTGTCATGAATGCGTCATGTGATCAAACAACTGAAATATCAATAATTTTGAGTGCACCCATTGAATTAACTGTTGATGCAAAAGAACTAATGTTTAATCATTTTGATATGGCCTCCAATCTTGGTGATGATTCTGTGTCCAATGACTTATTGCATGTTTGCTTATTTAAGCATGTTTTAGCATGTAAATTTGATGCAAGTAAGGTTTATTCACCAAAGTTGGGATGGTTTAATGATGAACATTGCGAATCTTTTGAAATGAATAAGAGCTTCACTTATATGTGCAAACTGAGTTCTAATATTTTCATGCCTTCTACTTCTTGTGATAATTTTTTGGCTTTAGTTTTTATGAACTATGAAAGTTACTCATGTATACATGTGTCATACGTGCAAAAATCAAGGGAAGTTAAACTGGATGACATATACATATACAACATGTACGCCTTGTCTCTTTTGTTAGCCACATTTCAGATTAAGCAACGCCGAGGACGGCTTTGTTTTCAAAAAGGGGAGGATGATGAGGACATGACTACCTTGGATACGACCAAAAATATTGCATACATGCATATTTGTCAGGTGATTTCTAATGCAAACTATTCAATAATCTATTTATGTTATCCAGAACAAAAATACTTCACACACTTTTGTGTTTTGTCTAATTGCAGGTGTATGGGACATTTGTACAATCCACATATGAAGATAAGGGAAAAGGAGAAGTTTATGTTGTGTTCAAAAAGTCCTCTCACGTCACTTTTGGGCCAAGAGAAGATAGAGTCCAAGTCTTTCACGTTCTGGATTCAGATTCGGACTGCACAGACATACCTGACTCAAAACGCCAACAACTTTTTCATACGGACTCCGAATTGGGTGATTCCTTTTTTGTTGGAAACTAGATTTCGTTCTCTTTCCAACCCAATTGGATTCACCTTCAAATTCGTCTGGAGCGTTGAGTTACGGACGAAACAATCTGACGTTGCAGCAGAATCCGAGTCAAACTACAAGCCCAAAGGTGTTGCATCACCTCCACTTGGGCCCATGAGCCTTGTACGACCTAGGGTTAGTTTTAGGCTGCCTTGGGACTTCCTCCCACCTCCTTGGCCGCCACCCCTTGCTCCTATATAAGTAGATCCATCTAGTAGCTTTTTCCTTGGGATTTTTTTAGTTAAAAGTTAGCCATTGCAACTTCGTGTACTTCGTTTGTGTCCAACGACCAGACCAAGACCACTTACGGATCCCCACCATTATCAATACCTCATATATATTTGCAATATTCAGATTGGTTTATCATATTCTTGCTCGTTCTTCGATTGCTTGCAGGAATAGACCTTCGTGGTCAGGCTGACCGTGCTTCCGGCATCGTCAGTAACCTTAGGAGATTGGTTTAGCGATTGCTAAGGCGCAATGTCGTGCACGTTTGTAGTCGGATCGTCAAAGTCGTCTCCACCAAATCGATAGTTATCATCTCATCGAAAGATCAGGACACCCTCGCCTCTATCAAAGACATGCACGCCGGCGGATCTTACCCAGCTTCGGGGCTCTCCGTGGAGATAACACCCCTACTGCTGCTCTGCGGGGTCTCCGCATGGTCACTAGATCGACAAGTAGCTACAAGAGGCTCCTTGAGCTGTTCGATGAAAGGATGAAGAAGGGCAAGGCTAGCCTGCTTCTCTCTCAATGGGGTGTCTAAAACTACTGGAAAAGGAATCCCCCTGCATGGGTGCCCTGGGGGTTTATATAGGCCTACCCCCCAGGGATACAATGGTAATCCGGCTGGGCGCGGGCCCCAGCCGTCTGTGTCTACGCTGGCCGGCTTCTCCGCCGACCGATGGGCCCGCCGACTGGTGGACCCGCCGGCTGCCGGCCTTCTGGTCGACAGGCCGGTCCCACTGCTCGGGGGTCTTGTCGGAGGCTGGTTACTATTGCCTTGCTTCTAGTGACGAGGGCTTTGTCAGGGTAAGTATGGCTATAGTGCCGCCGCCGGGCGGCTTATTGCTGTAGCCTTACCTCGTCTTATCTCCTTAATGGGGCGCCCTCTTCGAGGGTGTGAACTAGCCGGCTATTGGGAGTCGGCCACACGTCAGGCCGACTGGGGGAGGCCTGGCCGCCTTTAGGCGTCTCCCTGACTGAGGGGGCCCGCCACCCACGGGTCGTACTGACAGCTTGCCATGGGTGACGTCATGGTCAACATGGCAACAGTGCCGCGCCGGACGGGTGATGGCTGCCCCATATGGCGCACTGTGGCCATGTGCGTCCCAGGATTCGGGGGTGGCAGGTTTCCCTATAGCCACGCCCCGTCTCATCGCCGTTATGTGGGTGCAGACTCTGAGGGCACGATCTTGGCCGCCTACTGGGGGGTCGGCTTCTTGGAGTTGGCCTTCTCGCGGCCGGCTTCTTGGAGCCGGCCCTCTCGTGGTTTCCTTCACGAGGATTTCAGGGCTGCCTTCGTGCAGCCAGCCGGAGAAGTAGCCAGCCGGTGGAAGGAGGCCCCATGTCTTGGATGTTTGAAGGCTCGATCGGCCTATAATTTTTCTGAAGAGCCAGGGGTAGCCGGCTAGGCTACCCGTGGTCATTTACTCCGACAGTAGTCCCCGAAGCTGGTTGGGCTTCGAGGCAGAAAAGAGACGAGAAGCTCAATCAGCTTCCTATCCTGAGGAGCCGGAAACTGGGAGCCGACTTTGATTAGGTGCGCTGTCTTCTGGAGGGTTTCGAAGCTTGAAGGCGGGAACCAGGCGGCGTGCGAGTCAGGCTGCGAACTGTCCGCCCGCCGCCTGCGCGCCATATGGCACCCAACGACTGGAAGGGCATGCCAGCCCACGCGCGCGACGGGACGCTGCCGCAGTCCGGGGCCCGCCACTACCGGGCCCCGGTCCACACGCCGATCTTCTGCGGCTCTGATGGACCGCGCTCCTCCCAGCGGTGGTTACCGCACGTCGTTAAGGCGCGATAATCGCGGGGCGTGGGGGAGTGGGCGCAGTTAATCCCACGTCCCCCCACGCCCCGCCTCCTCGGCTTCGCCGCACGAGGCTATAAGTAGGGGGAGGAGGGGGAGCGGCAAACACTCGCACGCTCGCCCTAGCTCCGCCCCTTCCTTCTTCTTCTTCCTCCCCTCCGTCGCCACAGCTACCCGCCACCACTTCGGCTCTTCCGCCAATCTTCTCGGCTCGCCGTCGCTCTGTCGTAGTGGGGTCGTGCGCCTTTCTGCCGCCGCACCTTTCTCGTTGCCGTGTCGTCCCCATGGCGCTGTCGAGCTCCTGGGATGGCTCCAACGTCCATGACGACCATGTCGACTTCCTCCGCCGGACGCGGCGGCTGCCAGGCACGAACTACGTGCGGGTCCGTCTCGCGCCGGAGAGGGAGATCTCGCTGGCACCGGAGGAGGATGAGCGGGTAGTCTTCCGCTCGCACTGCCTGCGCGGCTTCGGCCTGCCAGCGAGCGGGTTCTTCCGCTCCTTCCTCGAGTTTTATCATCTCCAGCCGCATCACCTCACTCCAAACGCGGTGATGCTACTGTCGGCCTTCGTCGCCCTGTGCGAGGGTTTTCTTGGCGTCCTCCCCACCCTCGAACTCTGGGGGGAATTCTTCCAGTGCAAGCTTGGCACTGTCGTCGCGGGCGTGCCCGCCCCTTGCGGGGCCTTCATCTCCATGCAGAGGACAAGCGACAACAATCCTTTTCCGGCCATCCCACTGATCTAGTCGGTGAAGCTCTGGCAGAAATCTTACTTCTACGTGAAGAACATCGCTCTGCAAGGAGACTTCGTCAATCTGCCGGCTTACGTAGCCGGCCCGCCGGCTGGGAGGTAGCCCTCATGGTCCTTCCGGGCCAGGTGCTGTCTCAGGGTGGGTCCGCCTTTGTTGCACGGCTCCGGGTGATGATCCAGTTGGAGGGACTGATCAGGGCCGACCTGGTGGCCGCCTTCGTGGAGCGCCGGGTGCTCCCGCTCCAGGGCTGACCTCAAATGATTTGTCAGATGAGCGGCCGCTTCGATCCGTGCCGGCTAAGCACCAAGGATATGCCTCACGCCGAGGTGTCTTACATGGTGAACTATATTGCCAACTTCAAGTTCACCGAGGAGTGGCAGTACGGCAAGGAGCCGTACTCTCGCGCCAATCCTCCGCCTACGGTAAGTTTCTCTTCGTTTCTTCTTTTCTTGTCGCCGGGTTCATGATGGCCAACTCTTGACCAGTCGGCTTGTTTTTGGCAGAGTCCCATGCTTCCGCCGGCAACCGGGGCTGCGGGGGTGGAACGCCAGTTCCTCCCCGACCGCACGATGGACGACGTTGACGACCCGGACCTGGGGGCGGCCGCCATGGAAGATGACGTCGCAGGGGAAAAGGCTCCGAGACAGGCGGCTCTGGGCTTGGGGCCGCCTTCGAGGACTGGCCGGATGATGACGAGGCGGAAGTCATTCCGCGCCGCCGACCGGTGCCCGATCATCAAGGCGCGGGCCCATCTGCCGCGCCGGCTGCTCATGGTGGCGCACAGAAACGCCGGGCCGCGTCGACCCACTTCGGCAGTCGGCCCAAGAAGCCCAAGAGTACCATGGCGGCGACCAAGCGGCCGCAAAGGAGGCCCGCTTCGGCAAGGTGGTGAAGCAGTCGCAGGCGGTTTCAGCGTAAGTGTCGGTTTTCTTACGCCTTTCTTTTTCTTCTTCGGTTGATATTCTTCTAAGCCTTCTTCTTGACTTATCAAAACAGGGCCCCACTTTCTCTCGAACAGGCCCCTGCCGCCTCCATAGTCCGACCCACGGGAGGGTCCTCAAGCTCCCGCTGTGTGGATCCCCGTGCCGATCTCCTAGAGGCGACGGAGCGAAATGCGTGGGAGGCGTGGGAGGAGCGTGAGGCGGAGGAGCGGACGGTGACTCGGGAGGCGGAGGAGAAGTCAGCGGAAGCGCGAGCCAGCGCGGTTGCCAAGGCCCAGGCAGAGGCCGCGGCCGCGGAGAAGGAGGCGGAGGACCTACAGAACCAGCCTCCGCAGCTCGTCGTCCCCTTCCGCGCCGCGGCTCCCGACATCCCAGTGCCCACGGCGGAGGAGGCCGGCCGCGGCCAGCCGGTGATGGAGAGGGAGGCGGCGTTGTCGCCGCCGACTGGAACGGGCCAAGGAGGCCAGCCCGATGCGCCACTCGTGGAGCCGGCTGGAGGCGATCCGACTGTGGGGGCGGATCTTGTGGTCTCGTCACCGTCTTGTCGGCGCGCGGGGAAGGCGGCTTCGGCGCCGGATTCGCAAAAAACTGCGGGCGCCAACCCGTCGGCCCAGGACCTGGAAGCGGACAGCGATAGCTTGTCCGGGTTGACGCCGGGCGGCGGGACGGCCGTGTTGAACGTGGCGGTGCAGGACGTCCGGAACCGGCTTCAGGCCCAAGCTACCGTGCTGAAGCAGTACACTCAAGAATTTCTCACGACACGCACGGTGATCCAGGTGAGTCCTGCCGCTTTTCGTTGATTGCTCCTGATTTCTTCCGTGGGGGCGCGTCAGCGCACCCGCTGGGTGTAGTCCCCGAGTTCTGAGTCGGCTGCTAAGCAGGCGGCTTGGAACTTCTTGGTAGACTTCGATTGCCGTCTTGTTCTTACTCGTATCTCTTATCTTATCTGCAGGAGTATCATAACCTCCGCGCAGCTCCCTTCAACTCCCAGGCCCAGGAGTTGAATCAGAAAGCCACCGATCTAACCGAGAGCCGGAGTAAGTGCTTCATCTTTTCTCTTGAGTGGGGGTGCGTCAGCGCACCCACTGGGTGTAGTCCCCGAGATTTGGGCCAACTGCTGAGCAGTCGGATCGGATCTTTTCCTGACGACTTCTTTCTTCATATCTGCAGGGCCAATGCTGACTTGAGGAGCCAGCTAAGCGGAGCCCAGACCGCCCTTCGCGCCAAAGGAGGCCGAATGCACCGCCCTGGTTCAGGAGCGCGATCACCTGGCCAAAAAACTGGCCGACCAGGAGGAGAGCCACAAGGCGGCCCCGAAGGCGGCGCAGGACAGCGAGGCCGCCCTCAAAGCCGAATATGAGACCGAGGCGGCGAACTGGGCTGAGGCAAGGCAGGCGCTGAGCCAAGGCTACAGCCGGGTGGAAGACTTAATCGACGGTAGGCCGCCTTCTTCTTCGTTTCTTTGCCTACCTCCTGTCGTCTGACTTGTCTTTTGATTTTGAACTACTGCTTTCTTCTTTGAGCAGATTACTTTCCTGGTTACTCCGTTGCCGCTACCAAAGCCATCGAGGCCCACCACGACGCGCGACGGCAGGCAAGGGTCGAGATCGCGTCGGGCGCCGGGCGGTCACTTGAGGAGCAGCTTCTGGCGATTCAAGCCCGCCTGCTCCGCCGGCTTCAGCGCGCCGGGGCGCAAGTGCGGGCCGTCCTCTGGCCCGGAGAGGTGATTCCGCGCACCCCAAGTCGGACTGCCGACTGGCTGGAGGTTGCAGTCGGCCGCTTCGAGGCTTGGAAGGCGTCAGCGGCCCGGTCCGTAGCTGGGCGGGCGCTGGAGTTCGTCCGAGCTTGGTATCCTAGGCTGAACTTGGACCAGCTGAGCACCTGGCGGTAGGAGGCCGACGACGAGCTAGAGGCGGTGCGGCCGGCTATCGTCCACCGTGCCTCGGCGGTCGCCGAGTACACCGACACCAGTGCCTTTGCCCCTGAGGTGGATGATGCCGGCGTCGCTCAGCCAGAGGAGTGGTTCAGGCTGAACCCGGCAGAAGGTGAGGACTCGGCGGAGGAGATTGCTTCCAGGGATGAGGGCGAATGAGAAGAGGGAGAGGATGGTGAAGACGTGCCAGACAGCGAAGCGACCAGCCTGCCTCAGCCTGATCGTGCCTCCAGCAACGAGGCGCGCGCAAGCGCGCTGCCTGCAAGAGGTGATGATCATGCCGAGACTCGCCAGCCGGCCACTCCTCCAGCCGGCACTACTGTCTCCACCGACCTGCCCGACTCGCCCGTCGCTCCCTTGGCCTGATCCGCCGTCCTTGCTTTTCTTGCTCGTTACTCTTTTGAACAACTTTTATTAAATTTGCGCAGTTCCACACATTGGGGGTGTATTCAAACTATATTGAATGCTGGCCTTTTGAAGGCCTTTTGTGTAAATATAATCATGCATGTGTTTGGCTTCCGTTCATGTTTGCTTTTCAGCTTTTTGGCTTTTTTCCTTTGCCGCCTTCCCTTGGCCGCCGCCTTCCCAGCCGGACAGCTGCTCTGCAGTTTGTAGCTGGAGAAGGACTTGGTTGTTTTGGGAAGACAAGTACTCGAGCTTTCTTAGATTGCGGCAAGGTGAACGGGAAGCCGGCCAGCCGGCTGCTCTGGTAGCCGGTTGGCGGGGTCGGGAGGCCGGCTCGCGTTGTATAAGTTCGTTAGTCCTTAGCCATTTTTCGTGTGGGCATCCTTTCCTGCCCTTGGCTCTTGCCAGTCGGACAGTCGATTCTTTGAGCTGCGACTTTTGACAAGAGGGG
The DNA here is from genome assembly GCF_003073215.2 of Triticum urartu. Classification (NCBI taxonomy): domain Eukaryota; kingdom Viridiplantae; phylum Streptophyta; class Magnoliopsida; order Poales; family Poaceae; genus Triticum; species Triticum urartu. The sequence continues at coordinate 310,823,698 of NC_053028.1, read as the reverse complement.
GCTTGGGTGCCGGCACACTACTTGTCTGACTGCAGGCAGAACTTTAGATATAACTCGAGGCGGCGAGTCCCCGGGCCGACTGGTCGAACCCGGTGCCGGACGAAAAAGCAAATGTAGTAACATAATTGTAGGCATGATACTCATCTTTCATAGATAAAAGAGGGTAGTCCCCGAGTGCTCCTCGGGGGACCCTTTGTCTCGTACTTAGTACAAAAGGTAGCGTGCTACGTACTTCTTTTTAACTATAAAATCTTCGGAGGAGATTGGCATTCCATGGTCGTTCCGACTCCTTGCCAGAATTATCTCTCTTCCGTGCCTTAGGCTTCTACGCGTCAATTAGGTAGTAGGAGTCGTTGCCAAAAGCTCTGCTGATGATGAAGGGGCCCTCCCAAGGGCCAAGAGCTTGTGCTCTCCGGCTGTTCGTTGGATCAGCCGGAGCACAAGATCGCCCTCTTGGAAGGATCTTGGCTTGACCTTCCGGCTATGGTAGCGGCGCAGACCTTGCTGATAGATGGTGGGCCGGCTAAGGGCTAACAGTCGGCCTTCTTCCAGCAGGTCGACACCGTCTTCTCGTGCTTCCTTGGCCTCCGCCTCCGTGTACATGGTGACCCGAGCTGAGTCGAACTCGATGTCAGTTGGGATGACAGCCTCGGCACCATATACAAGGAAGAAAGGGGTGAAGCCGGTTGACTTGTTTGGGGTAGTGCGCAAACTCCAGAGGACGGCCGGCAGCTCATCGAGCCAACAGCCGGCCGAACGCTCCAGTGGCATGACCAGTCAGGGTTTGATGCCGGAGAGGATAAGGCCATTTGCTCGCTCGACCTGGCCGTTTGACTACGGGTGGGCCACTGATGCTAGGTCCAGCCGGATGCCATGTGTTGCGCAGAAACGTGCCAGTGCTCCCTATGCAAAATTTGTACCATTGTCGGTGATGATGCTGTGCGGTATGCCGTACCGGGTTGTGATACCAGCTTCTTGATCGGCTTTGCTTCAATCCACTTGGTAAATTTGTCCACAGCAACGAGCAGATGTGTCATGCCGCCGCGTGCCGTCTTGAATGGGCCCACCATGTCCAGCCCCCAGACGGCAAAAGGCCAGGTGAGGGGGATGGTTTTGAGTGCAGAAGCCGGCAGGTGTTGCTTGGAACTGAAAACTTGGCACCCTTTGCAGTGTTTGACTAGTTCCTTGGCGTCATCCAAAGCAGTCGGCCAGAAGAATCCATGGAGGAAAGCTTTGGCAACGAGTGATCTTGAGGCCGCGTGGTGGCCGCATTCACCTTGGTGGATGTCCTTGAGGATTTCTATGCCCTTCTCTGGCTCGATGCAGCGCTGGAAGACTCCAGTGACACTGCGCCTAACAAGGTCTCGGTTTACTATTGTGTATGCTCCGGCTCGGCGTTGGACTTTGTCTTGCCGAGATCTCGTCAGTTGGCAACTCTCTGTTTACTAAGAAGTTGAGGATGGGCTGGGCCCATGAAGGAGCTGTGACTTCTTCTGCTATCAAAACTGCTACTCTGACCAGGGCGGGTGGGCTGGGTGGTGAAGAGTTGGAGTCGGCCACCGCCTGTTGTGTCGATGCAGTCCCCGGGCTGGCTGCAGTAGCCCCCGGGCCGAGTTCCGAAGTTCCCGAGCTGGGTGCGACCATGGCAGTCCCCGGGCCGCCTGTCGAAGTCCCCGAGCCGCCTGTCGAAGTCCCCGAGCCGCCTGCTTGGTTCCCCAAGTCGGATCCGACTGCATCGGGGTCAGGCGGCATGAAGATGGAATCGGATTCTGGAGACGGCTTTATAGACGGCTTGAGGAGGCGGTGGAGAGAAACACCGGCTGGTATAGCTTGCCGGGTGGAGCCTATTCGTGCCAGGGCGTCTGCTTGCATGTTGTCGGCCTGTGGTACATGAAGGAACTCGCATCCTTCAAAATATCCACTAATTTGCTGAACGAGGAAACGGTAGCTCGCCAAGTTCGCGTCCTTGGCATCCCAGTCGCCAGATGACTGCTGGACCACCAAATCCAAGTCGCCATAGCACAGGATCCGGCAGATTCCGAGCTCTTTGGCTAGCCGGAGCCCGTGTATGAGCGCCTCGTACTCGGCCACATTGTTGGAGGCGGCAAACTGAATTTGCAATGTGTACTTGAGCTTTTCGCCCTTGGGAGAGGTGAGGACGATGCCGGCTCCCAAGCTGGTGTGCATCTTGGACCCATCGAAGTGCATCCGCCAATGAGTGGAGTCAGGGGCCGGTGGCAGATACTGGGTTTCGGCCCAGTCGACGAGGAAGTCGGCCAGTGCTTGGGACTTGATGGCGGTGCAGGGCTGGTAGAAGAAAGTGTAGGGAGCTAGCTCAATGTCCCATTTTGCCACCCGGCTGGATGCATCCCGGCTGCCTATGATCTCGGCAAGTGGGGCAGTACATACGACCGTGATGGGGTGCTCTTGAAAGTAGGGCTTGAGCTTCTTGGCGGCGAAGTACATGTCATAGCACATCTTCTGGTAGTGTGGGTAGTTTTGCTTTGAGGCGGATAATACTTTGCTTAAATAATACACCGGCCTCTGGACTAGCTGAGCTCGGCCTTCTTCTGGGCGCTGGACCACGATAACTGTGCTGACCACCCGGCTAGTGGCGGCAATGTAAAGGAGCATGGGCTCTTTTTCAGTCGGCGCTGCCAAGACAGGTGACGTGGTCAGCATCTTCTTTAGCTCGTGGAATGCTTGGTCTGCTTGGTCGTTCCACTCAAAGTGAGTGGACTTCTTCATGAGTTGGTAGAGGGGGAGAGCTTTCTCTCCGAGCCGGCTGATGAAGCGGTTCAGGGAAGCCAGGCATCTGGTGAACTTCTGGATGTCTCGTAGCTTGGTGGGAATCTCCATTCTCTCTATGGCCTTGATCTTCATCGGGTTGCACTCGATGCTGCGTTCGGAAACCAGGAAGCCCAGGAGCTAGCCGACTGGTACTCCGAACACGCATTTCTCGGGGTTAAGCTTGATCTGAAAACGACGCAAGTTTTCAAATGTATCTCTGAGGTCTTCCAGCAAGGTGCCGTGCTTCTCCGTCTTCACCACAATATTGTCTACATAGACGTGGGCATTTCTGCCGAGCTGCTTGAGGAGGCATTTCTGCATGCAATGCTGAAAAGTGGCACCGGCATTTCTCAAGCTGAATGTCATAGTCAGGTAGCAGAAAGCTCCGAATTGTGTGATGAAGGCAGTCTTCAGGCGGTCAGCTGGATCCAACTTTATCTGGTGGTAGCCTGAGTAAGCATCCAAGAAGCTCAACAGCTCGCATCCGGCTGTGGAGTCTATCACTTGATCAATCCTTGGCAAGGAAAAGGGATCTTTGAGGCAGGCCTGTTGAGGCTAGTGTAGTCTGTACACATGCGCCACTTGTTATTTTTCTTCAGCACGAGGACCAGGTTGGCGAGCCACTCTGGAAAGAAAACCTCCATAATGAAGCCGGCTGCCAGAAGCCGGGCTATCTCTTCTCTTCCGATAGTCGGCGGAGGGGCTGTTTGACTGGTTTTGCACCTTCTCGGACGTGTAGCTTGTGCTCGGCGAATTCCTTCGGAACACCCGGCATGTCCTTGGGGGACCATGCGAAGATGTCCCGATTCTCATGGAGGAAATCGACGAGCTCGCCTTCCTATTTGCTGTCCAGGTTTGCCCCGATGGTGGCGAACCTTTCTGGATGCTCTGGGTCCAGAGGTATCTTCTTTGTTTCTTTGGACGGCTGGAAAGATCCTTGGGCATCACACTCTTTTGGGTCGAGGGACAGGGCCGACTGCTTGTCGGCCATGGCCACGACTCGATCCAGTATCTTCTTTTCTTCGGCAATCACGAGGGACTCGGCCAGCCGGCTACTAGCTCCCGCACACTCGGAGGATTTCTTGTAGTCTCCGGCTATGGTGACGATGCCCTTGGAACTTGGTATCTTCATCTTGAGGTAGGCATAGTGGGGTACATCCATGAACTTGGCCAGAGCAGGTCGACCAAGCAACGCGTGGTAAGGGCTCTCCAGATCCACTACCTCAAACCACACTGCCTCTCGGCGGAAATGATCCTTGTCCCCGAAGAGGACATCTATCTTGATCTTGCCGATTGGGGAGCAGGACAGCCGGGTACGATGCCATGGAACACAGTCCGACTAGGCATGAGCTGCTTCGTCTTGATGCTCAACTTCCCCATAGTGTCATGGTACAGTATGTTGATGCTGCTCCCGCCATCTATCAGCACGCAGGAAAAGCGGGCAGCTCGCCTTTCTGTTGCAAGGGTGGCGTCCAAGACCAATGCGTAAGAGCCGGGAGATGGCATCACCTCTGGGTGATCGGCCCGGCTCCAGCTGACAGGCCTTTCGGACCAGTGCATGAACTCGAGGTTGTTGAAGGTGATTGCGTTGACTTCTTGGTGCTGTCGACGCCGGCTACGCCGATCTTCTGGTTAGCTCGTAAAGACGACATAGGCGGCATGTTCGTCTTGGAACTCGTCTTGAACAGCCCCGACTGCTGGTCGAGCGGCCGGCTGTGGAGGGGCCGGAGGCGGCTGACCAGCAGGCGGGAGCGGCGCTATCCCCTCGCCCTTGGAGATCCGCGTGAGCCAGTGGCATTTTCGCTGTGGAACTTGCAGGGGGCATCAAGTGCTTGCTCGTAGAAGAAAGCCAGCTTCCAAGCCGGCCTGCTGCCTTTCTGCTTCTTGGGCATGGGCTGCCCTTCGGGTTGTTCGTCTTCGACTGTGGCCACCTGCCGACTGGTGGAAGGCGGCATGGGAGCCTTGCGCTTGTGGTCGTTATGGTACGGGCGTCGGCTGGAGTCTCCTGCCGGCGTCTTGGGACTCGGAGCGAGCACCTTCCCGGAGGTGTCTACTCGGAGCTCGGTCTTCATTGAAGAATCTGCCGTGGCGTATTTATCAGCTATGACTAGCAGCTCGTCGAGGGTAGTCGGCTCATCGCAGAGGAGTCGGTGCTTGAGGAGGGTGCCTTCTCGCCACCCGGCGGTGAAGTACTCTATAGCTTGAACCTTGTGCACCCCTTCGCAGGAATTGCGGAGCCCGGCCTAACGCGTGAGGTAGTCGCGGGTTGATTCATTCGGCCCTTGTACACACAAGGAGAGCTGTCGGGGCTTGGGAGCCCGCTTGTAGGTGCTGGTGAAGTTACGGATGAAGGCTTCTATGAAGTCTAGCCAGCTGTTGACGTTGTAAGGCTTGAGGCTGTTGAGCCAGGTGCGCGCTGTGCCTTGGAGCATGAGGGGGACATACTTCACGGCAACACGCCTGTTGCCGTTCGTGATGCTAACCGCAGTGCAGTAGTCGATCAACCAATCCTCCGGCTTCACGGAGCCGTTGTACTTGGGCGTGTCTCTTGGGAGCGAGAACCCTTTGGGGAAGGGCTCGTCACGGATGCAAGGGCCAAAGCAAGGCGGGCCGACATCATCTTCTTCTTCCAGAGCCAGGGATCGCGCTAGGCGGTCGATCCAGTGGCGGGCGTCATTCTCACCGACTCCTTCACGGCGGCCCAGTCGGCCGCTGAGAGTCGGATGCATGACAAGCGGCGGGGTAGGATATCTCTCCCCATGAGGCAGAGGAGGAGGAGGGTCGCCCCGCCACTCCACAGCTCGAGAGCGGCCTTCTGCGTCATGCTCGATGGAGATTCGAGTCCGGCTGCGGCTGGCAGCCGGCTCCTTTTCTTTTCTTATGCGGGTGTTGCCTGTAGTCGGCGTTCGGGACGTCGCACCGTGCTCTCAGCTTGGGGGAGGACTTTGAGCGCGGATGCCGGCTTCATGCCGCTCCGTGGCCGCGTCGATAAGCTGCTTGATGCGTCTGGTCATGTAGGGGAGCTCGTCGGGCCGCAGTCCATTCAGCTCGTCTGCAGCCGCCTGGGCGGCGCGTAGGTTCTCAAGTGGCGTGGCATAGACTGGGTTGTTTGCTCCCAGCACGTCGGCGATAGCCGCACCGCGTTTCTTGATGATGCCGACACGGCTCGGCCCGTCGGGAGGCGGCGTGCCGAAGGTGGCGCGGTCGACTTCGCGCTGGTGAGCCTCGGTCAGGCGTCTCATGGTAGCTAGCTTCTGGCCCTCCGCAACGAGGGCGAGGCGGCGCGCCTCCACTGCCTCGGCGTCGGTGTCGGCCGGGATGGGGGCAGACAAGTCGTGCAGCGCCATCTACAGGACGTCGTGGGCGTTTTCGCCAGAGGCGGCGCCGATGACCAGTACCTCGGTGATGGCGCTGCCGCTGCTATCGGCTCGAGGAAGAGGGCCATTGATGATTACCACGTTGGAGGGGAAGGCATCAAGTGATGCCGTGTCAGAGTCGACAAGCATCGGGTCGGTGGAGCCAACCGACTCCAAGTCCGCGGCAAGCTCGCTGGAAACATGGAGTTGGTCGAGGAGGCTGACGAGGTGGCTCTCAGGGTAGCCTGTGCCCGCGTCGGATGCGGGCTCGTCGGAGATGCGAGCCTCGCCAAGAAGATCGGCAAGGCAGCTCGCTGCGCAGGCGTCGGCGACGCCTTGCAGCGCGTCAGGGCAAGCGCCATCGGCTGAGCCGGGCTGGCTACGCACGCTGGGAAGGAAGAGGGTTCCCGTCCAGAACAGGTCTCCGGATGACGGTGCACCTGGCCCCACGGTGGGCGCCAAATGTCGGGTGGTTGGTGCGACATATGCCAACGAGTGGCTTATCATTGTGGGAGCCAATAAAACATCGCCGGTGCCTGGAAATGGGATAAGGCGAAGACATGCACGCCGGCGGATCTTACCCAGCTTCGGGGCTCTCCGTGGAGATAACACCCCTACTGCTGCTCTGCGGGGTCTCCGCATGGTCACTAGATCGACAAGTAGCTACAAGAGGCTCCTTGAGCTGTTCGATGAAAGGATGAAGAAGGGCAAGGCTAGCCTGCTTCTCCTCTCAATGTGGTGTCTAAAACTACTAGAAAAGGAATCCCCCTGCATGGGTGCCCTGTGGGGTTTATATAGGCCTACCCCCCCAGGGGTACAATGGTAATCCGGCTGGGCGCGGGCCCCAGCCGTCTGTGTCTACGCTGGCCGGCTTCTCCGCCGACCGATGGGCCCGCCGACTGGTGGACCTGCCGGCTGCCGGCCTTCCGGTTGACAGGCCGGTCCCACCACTCGGGGGTCTTGTCGGAGGCTGGTTACTATTGCCTTGCCTCTAGTGACGAGGGCTTTGTCGGGGTAAGCATGGCTACAGTGCCGCCGTCGGCCGGCTTATTGCTGTAGCCTTACCTCGTCTTATCTCCTTAATGGGGCGCCCTCTTCGAGGGTGAGAACTAGTCGGCTATTGGGAGTCGGCCACACGTCAGGCCGACTGGGGGAGGCCTGGCCGCCTTTAGGCGTCTCCTTGACTGAGGGGGCCCGCCACCCACGGGTCATACTGACAGCTCGCTGTGGGTGACGTCATGGTCAACATGGCAACAGTGCTACGCCGGAAGGGTGATGGCTGCCCCATATGGCGCACTGTGGCCATGCGTGTCCCAGAATTCGGGGGTGGCAGGTTTCCCTATAGCCACGCCCAGTATCATCGCCGTTATGTGGGTGCAGACTCTGAGGGCACGATCTTGGCCGCCTGCTGGGGGGTTGGCTTCTTGGAGTCGGCCTTCTCGCGGCCGGCTTCTTGGAGCTGGCCCTCTCGTGGTTTCCTTCACGAGGATTTCAGGGCTGGGCCGCCTTCGTGCAGCCGGCCGGAGAAGTAGCCAGCCGGGGGAAGGCGGCCCCACGTCTTGGATGTTTGAAAGCTCGATCGGCCTATAATTTTTCTGAAGAGCCAGGGGAGCCGGCTAGGCTACCCGTGGTCATTTACTCTGACAATTACCAACAAAGAGTTACATGATAAGTTTTAGCAAATGATGAGTGGACAGGTAGAAGATGTGCTAAACAGATTTGAAGAGGCCATGGAGAAGATAGATGGCATTGAGAAGATATTCTAAACAAAGCTCGATAACAAGTTTAATGAATTGCTAGCGCGTCTTCCACCACTGCCGCCGGCTGCACCTATCGCACCTCTAGAACAACAACAACGTTGCCTTCCAAATCAAGTGGGACGAGCACTGCGCGTTCCCATTGACCCTGGGCAAAATTCTGGTGCTGCTGTTGATGCTTTTGTAGCTCCTGCTGCTATTGCAGAGGTGGAGGACCATTACGAGGTTGAGGTTGATGAAAATCAGAACTACGTGCAACCACCAGCACCACCAGCACCACCACCACCAGGTCGTCCTCAGGTATATCATCACAACGGTAGGGCTGCACCACCACCTGAGGTACGAGATCATGACCTTTTTCCTAAACTAAAGTTGAATATTCCACCATTTGAGGGCAGATATGTTCCTGATATATATCTTACTTGGGATGTAGAAATTGAACAACGTTTTACATGTTTACAATATCCTGAGGAGAGACGTGTTCCTGCTGCTGTTTGTGCTTTGACTAGTTTTGCATGTGTTTGGTGGTCTGAACATTGTAGATTATATCCTATTCCAGCTGCTTGGGCTGCTTTGAAAACTTCTATGCGTACTCGTTGGGTTCCACCATATTATCAACATGAATTACTTCAAAAATTGCAGCGTTTAAGACAAGGAAAAAAATTATGTAGAAGAATATTATCAGGAATTACAAACTGGCATGATTAGATGTGGTATTGTTGAGGAGAATGAAGCTATGCTTGCACGTTTTATGGGTGGATTAAATAGAGAGATTCAGACCATTCTAGAGTATAAGGAGTATAATAATATCACTCGTTTATTCCATCTTTCTTGTAAAGCTGAACGTGAAGTGCAGGATCAATAGGCATTGGCGCGAACTAATTTTTCTGCAGTTCGGTCTTCATCATGGACACCAAGTGCATCCTCTACTTCCACTCCACCAGCACTTCCATATGGTGCCACCTCCAGCCGTGATACCAGAAAGCAGGCACAACCACCACTATCTGCCAAGAGCACACCTGCCGGGCCTACGCAGAGCTCTTCTTCTTCCATGGCATCAACATGGCACACAAGTGATATTATTTGTCGTCGTTGTAAGGGAAGATGACATTTTGCGAGAGAATGCAAATCTCAGCGTGTGATGATTGCTTTTGAGGATGGTGGGTATGAGTTTGCTAGTGATAATGATGAGGAGACTTTGGCTCTTATTACACATGAAGAACACGGTGGAGATGATTCTGATCATGAGACGCAATACATGGCCGATGAAGATGCTGACAGGTATGAATGTTTAGTTGCTCAACGTGTTTTGAGTGTGCAGGTTACACAAGGTGAGCAAAATCAGAGGCATAATTTGTTCAATACAAAGGGAGTTGTGAAGGAACGTTCTGTTCGGGTCATCATAGATGGAGAGAGATGCAACAACTTGGCTAGCATGGAGATGGTGGAGAAGCTATCTCTCACCACAAGACCACATCCACATCCTTACTACATCCAATGGTTGAACAACGACGGCAAGGTTAAGGTCACACGTACTGTTCATTTGCATTTTAGTATCTCTACATATGCTGATTATGTTGATTGTGATGTGGTACCTATGTAAGCATGCTCCTTATTACTTGGTACACCATGGCAATTTGATAAAAAATCTGTACACCATGGTAGAACTAATCAGTATACTCTTGTTCATAAGGACAAAAATATTACTTTGCTTCCTATGACTCCTGATTCCATTTTGAAAGATGATATGAATAGAGCTAATAAAGCAAAACAGGAGCAAAATAAGAGTGAAAATCAGATTGTGGCAAAAGAATTTGAGCAACAAATGAAGCCTAATAATAAACCATCTAGTGCTACTTCTGAAATTAAATTGAAAAGAGCATGTTTAATTGCCTCCAAATCTGATACCGATGATCTAGATTTTAGCAAATCTGTTTGCTATGCTTTTGTGTGCAAAGAGGCATTATTTTCATTCGAGGACATGCCTTCCTCTTTGCCTCCTGCTTTCACTAACATTCTGCAGGAATTCGCTGACGTCTTTCCACAAGACATGCCACCGAGATTACCACCTATTCGAGGGATTGAGCATCAAATTGACTTAATTCCTGGTGCATCATTACCCAACCGTGTGCCATACCATACCAATCTAGAGGAGACGAAGGAGATTATGCATCAAGTACATGAGCTGCTCGACAAAGGTTATATACGTGAATCTCTTAGTCCTTGGGATGTTCCTATTATACTAGTGCCTAAAAAGGATGGTACGTTGCGTATGTGTGTTGATTTTAGGGGCATTAATAATATTACTATTCATTATCGTCATCCTATTCCTAGGCTAGATGATATGCTTGATGAATTGAGTGGCTCTACAATATTCTCCAAAGTTCATTTGCGTAGTGGATACCATCAAATTCGTATGAAATTGGGAGATGAATGGAAAACAACATTTAAAACTAAGTTTGGATTATATGAGTGGTTAGTCATGCCTTTTGGGTTAACTAATGCATAGTACTTTCATGAGATTAATGAACGAAGTTTTACGTGCTTTCATTGGACGATTAGTGGTAGTTTACTTTGAAGACATGTTGATTTATAGCAAATCTTTGGAGGAACATTTGGAACATTTACGTGATGTTTTTATTGCTCTACGTGATGCACGTTTGTTTGGTAACCTTGGGAAGCGCACCTTCTGCACCGACCGAGTACCTTTTCTTGGCTATGTTGTTACTCCACAGGGAATTGTAGTTGATAAAGACAAGATTGAAGCTATTGAGAGTTGGCCGCAGCCCTAAACGGTCACCCAAGTGAGGAGTTTTCTTGGCCTCACTGGATTCTATAGGCGTTTTGTGAGAGATTTCAGCACCATTGCTGCACCTCTCAATGAGCTTACAAAGAAGGATGTACCTTTTGTTTGGGGTACCGCGCAGGAAGAAGCCTTCATGGTATTGAAAGATAAGTTGACACATGCTCCTTTACTTCAACTTCCTGATTTTAATAAGACTTTTGAGCTTGAATGTGATGCTAGTGGAATTGGATCAGGAGGTGTGTTATTACAAGATGGCAAACCTGTCGCATATTTTTCTAAAAAATTGAGTGGACCTAGTCTGAAATATTCTACTTATGATAAAGAATTATATGCTCTTGTTCGTACTTTAGAAACATGGCAACATTATTTATGGCCCAAAGAATTTGTTATACATTCTGATCATGAATCGTTGAAACATATTAAAAGTCAAGCTAAACTAAATCGTAGACATGCTAAATGGGTTGAATTCATTGAGACTTTTCCTTATGTCATTAAACACAAGAAGGGTAAAGTAAATGTTATTGCTGATGCATTGTCTCGTCGCTGTACTATGCTTTCACAACTTGACTTCAAAATATTTGGTTTGGAGACCATCAAAGATCAATATGTGCATGATGCTGATTTTAAAGATGTAATGCAGAATTCTAAAGAAGGAAGAACGTGGAACAAATTTGTCATTAATGATGGATTTGTGTTCCGTGCTAACAGGCTATGCATTCCAGCTAGCTTCGTTCGTCTTTTGTTGTTGCAGGAGGCGCATGGAGGGGATTAATGGGACACTTTCGCATGAAGAAGACGGAGGACATACTTGCTACAGATTTCTTTTCGCCAAAGATGAGACGGGATGTTGAGCGTTTTGTTGCTCGTTGCACTACATGTCAAAATTCTAAGTCATGACTCAATCCTTGGGAGGACATATATATGGACTTTGTTTTAGGTTTACCTCGAACAAAGAAGGGGAGGGGTAGCATATTTGTTGTCGTGGATAGATTCTCGAAAATGGCACACTTTATACCTTGTCATAAAAGAGATGATCTTGTTAATGTTGCTGATTAGTTCTTTCGTGAGATTATTCGCTTGCATGGTTTGCCAAATACTACTATTTCAGATCGTGATACTAAATTTCTTAGCCACTTTTGGAGATGTTTATGGGCTAAATTGGCGACTAAACTGCTTTTTAGTACTACTTGTCACCCCAAACTGATGGACAAACTGAAGTAGCCAATAGAACATTGTCTACTATGCTTAGGGCTGTTTTGAAGAATAATAAGTAATTGTGGGAAGAATGCTTGCCTCATATTGAATTTGCTTATAATCGTTCATTGCATTGTACTACTAAGATGTGCCCTTCTGAAATTGTGTATGGTTTCCTACCTCGTGCACATATTGATTTATTGCCTCTTCCATCTTCGGAGAAGGTTAATTTTGATGCTAAAGAATGTGCTGAATTGATTTTAAAAATGCATGAGTTAACTAAGGAAAACATTGAGCGTATGAATGCTAAATATAAACTTGCTGGAGATAAGGGTAGAAAACATGTTGCGTTTGCACCAGGAGATCTTGTTTGGTTACATTTGCATAAGGATAGATTTCCTAATTTGCGCAAATCAAAGCTAATGCCATGTGCTGATGGTCCTCTTAAGGTGTTAGAGAAAATAAATGATAATGCATACAAACTTGAGCTGCCTGCAGATTTTGGGGTTAGTCCCATATTTAACATTGCAGATTTGAAGCCTTATTTGGGTGAGGAAGATGAGATTCCATCGAGGACGACTCCATTTCAACAAGGGGAGGATGAGTAGGACATCAATACCATTGTTACACCCACAGCCCCTGCTACTATACATACTGGACCAATTACTAGAGCACGCGCACGCCAATTAAATTACCAGGTACTTCCGTTTCTTGGTAATGATTCTAATGTCCATGAGAATATGATGCTGCCTAAATTGGATACATTTATTTTGCTTACAAATGAAGGGCCTAGCTTGGAGAAGAAAGATGAAACTTGGAGCAAGTTCAAGCATGGAGATGATGGCGTGCACAAGGGGAACAAGAACGGAGTTACAAGTGATGATTCCAGGACTTTGAAGCCACCATAATGAGTGCATGGAGCCTTGGACGAAATATACAAGATGTCACTTCATAAATTTAGTCCGGAGGCTCTCCTAGGTGCTGCGTCACCTTATTTTTGGTCCAGGCCCATGTAATTGCAAAATACTTGATTATAGGCTGTTTTGAGAGACCGTATGTGTGGGGAAACAAGACTTAGGGTTGGTTTTGGACCCCTCCTCCAAGGGACAGGAAATTCCCCCCTCTCTCCTCCATGTATACATCCCTTAGGGCATCGTTTAGACTTTGGGTTTTGTTTAGATTAAAGTTCGCCATAGCTGCAACTTCACATACTTCGTTTGTGTTCCACGACCAGACAAAGGCGTCACAGAACCCCACCTTGATCAATAAAGCTTTCCTCTTATATTCGCAATATCCAAAATGCAATCTTAGTTTCTTGCTTGTTCTTCGTTTGCCTGTAGGAAACAGACCTTCGTGGTCAGGTTGATCGTGCTCCGGTGGGGTCAATAACCTCTCGGAGTTGGTTTAGCGATTGCTAAGGCGCGACGTCCTCGCACATTCGTAGTCGGATCATGAAAGTAGGATTCCACCAAAATGATAGCCACCATCTCAGCGGAAGACAGGACACCTTTGCTTCTATCAAAGTAGCATCCATATTGCGAGCAGAACCAAATTCTCGTGCATGCGGAAGCGCGACGAAGGGCTTTCTATTTCTTTAGGATAACCGCATATATTCCTTAACCAGAAAAGGTTGTGTCTCCTAGGCACACGCCAATATCAATCCAAACCAGTTATGACATATTTTGTGTGTGCAAAGAGATTCATGAGGACATCAATACCATTGTTACGCCCAGAACCCTACTGCTACATATTCTGGACCAATTACTAGAGCTCGCGCACGCCAATTATATTATCAGGTACTTTCATTTCTTGGTAATGATTCAACGCTCATGAGAATATGATGCTGCCTAAATTGGATACATTTGTTTTGCTTACAAATGAAGGGTCTAGCATGGATAAGAGGGATGAGCACTGGAGCAAGACCAAGCATGGAGATGATGGCATGCGCAAGGGGAACAAGAATGGAGTAGCAAGTGACGATTTTCAGACATTGAAGCCACCATAAGGAGGGCATGAAGCCTTGGACAAAATATACAACATGCCACTTCATAATTAAATTTCGTCCAAAGGCTATTCTAGGTGCTGCGTCACCTTATTATTGGGCCAGGGCCATGTAATTTCGAAATACTTAAGTATAGGCTATTTTTAGAGTCCGTATGTGTGGGGAAACAAGAGTTAGGGTTGGTTTCGGACCCCTGCTCTAAGGGCCACGAAATTCTCCCCTCTTCCTCCATATATACAACTCTTAGGGCGTCGTTTAGACTTTTGGTTTTGTTTAGATTAAAAGTTCGCCAAAGCTGCAACTTCGCGTACTTCGTTTGTGTTCAACGACCAGACCAAGGTGTCACAGAACCCCACCTTGATCAATAAAGCTTTCATCTTATATTCGCAATATCAAGATTGCAATCTCTGTTTCTTGCTTGTTCTTTGTTTTTCTCGCAGGAAATAGACCCTCGTGGTCAGGTTGATCATGCTCCGGCGTGGTCAATAACCCTCGGAAGTTGGTTTAGTGATTGCTAAGGTGCGACGTCTTCGCACGTTCATAGTTGGATCGTCAAAGTCGACTCCCACAGAAAACGTTAGCTATCTCATCGAAATATCGGGACACCTTTGCCTCTATCAAGTGGTATCAAATTTCCAGGTTGCTCGGTGAGATTTTCACAGTTTTTCGTAGTTTAAGTCGAGTCTGTCCTTCATACCTACAGTCCATGAAAAAGCCAAAAAAATTAGGGTTAATTCATCATATCTGAAAAAATCTGAGCCTTTGCTTAATCTTTTTAGGGGTTTGCCTTGTTGAATTTGCGGTTGCATCGTCGTGTCTAGTTGCTGGTCTTAGCGTCTAGTCCTTTAGAGTTTCGAGTTCTGTCACAGTTTGTCAGGCCGCCGCACCATCTTCATCGCTACTTCCATATACCACCAACGCTGCCATATCCCACCACCGCTACCATATACCACCACCGCTGCCATATCCCACCAACGCTGCCATATACCACCACCGCTGCCATATCATACCACCTCTCCCGTATCCCACCAACACCGCCATATACCACCACCGTTGCCATATCCTACCACCATATCTCCACTACCAATCCGAGTTCTTTTCATATTAGGTTTGTTTTTGAGATCCATCTATTTTCCGATTCGTGTTTCCTTGCGTGAGTAGGTTTTAGAAAAAAAGGAGTCTGGAGACCCCCGGGCAGTTTGTAGGCCAAAATTTTGGCAAGTGAAAATATTTTTTTCCTATCCTGTTTTTAGGCTTTTTTTGAGTCTTTGGAGACACTCGCCATCATAGTGATTTTTTGTCGCACTTTTTTGTCGTCGCTGCCCTGATTTCAGAAAAAAAAAAGTCAAAAAAATTTCGTGGCTATCTTGTCAATTAGACTTGATAGAGACAAAGGTGTCCCATCTTTCGATGAGATGGTGGCTAGCGTTTTGGTGGAAGCCGACTTTGATGATCCGACTACGAACGTGCGAGGACGTCGCGCCTTAGCAATCGATAAACAAACTCCGAGAGGTTGTTAACCACACTGGAGCACGATCAACCTGACCACGAAGGTCTGTTCCTGCAGGAAAATGAAGAACAAGCAAGAAACTAAGATTGCAATCTGGATATTGTGAATATAAGAGGAAAGCTTTATTGATCAAGGTGGGGTTCTATGACGCCTTTGTCTGGTCGTTGAACACAAACTAAGTAGGCGAAGCTGCAGCTATGGCAAGCTTTAATCTAAACAAAACCCAAAGTCTAAACGATGCCCTAAGGGCTGTATATATGGAGGATAGGGGGAGGGGATTTCGTGGCCCTTGGAGGAGGGGTCCGAAACCAACCCTAACTCTTGTTTCCCCACACATATGGACTCTAAACACAGCCTATAATCAAGTATTTCGAAATTACATGGGCCTGGCCCAAAAATAAGGTGACGCAGCACCTAGGATAGCCTTTGGACAAAATTTATGAAGTGGCATCTTGTATATTTCGTCCAAGATTCATGCACTCATTATGGTGGCTTCAAAGTCCTGGAATCATCACTTGTAACTCCGTTCTTGTTCCCCTTGCGCATGCAATCATCTCCATGCTTGAACTTGCTCCAAGGTTCTTCTTTCTAGTCCAAGCTAGCCCCTTCATTTGTAAGCATAACAAATGTATCCAATTTAGGCAGCATCATATTCTCATGAACATTAGAATCGTTACCAAGAAACGAAAGTACCTAATAATTCAATTGGCGTGCGCGAGCTCTAGTAATTGGTCTAGTATGTATAGCAGCAGGGGTTGTGGGTGTAACAATGGTATTGATGTCCTCATCATCCTCCCCTTCTTGAAATGAAGTCGTCCTCGACGAAAGCTCATCTTCTTCACCCAAATAAGGCTTCAAATCTGCAATGTTAAAAGTGGGACTAACCCCAAAATCTGCAGGCAGCTCAAGTTTATATGCATTATTATTTATTTTCTCTAACACCTTAAAAGGACCATCAGCACGTGCCATTAGCTTTGATTTGCACAAATTAGGAAATCTATCCTTACGCAAATGTAGCCAAACAAGATCTCCAGGTGCAAACACAACATGTTTTCTACCCTTATCTCCAGCAAGTTTATATTTAGCATTCATACGCTCAATGTTTTCCTTTGTTAACTCATCACATTTTTAAAATCAATGCAACACGTTCTTTAGCATCAAAATTAACCTTCTCCGAAGATGTAAGAGGCAACAAATAAATAGGTGGACGAGGTAGGAAACCATACACAATTTCAAAAGGGCACATCTTAGTAGTAGAATGCAATGAACGATAATAAGCAAATTCAATATGAGGAAAGCATTCTTCCCACATTTTCTTATTATTCTTCAAAACAGCCCTAAGCATAGCAGACAAAGTTCTATTGACTACTTCAGTTTGTCCATCAGTTTGGGGGTGACAAGTAGTACTAAAAAGCAGTTTAGACCCCAACTTAGCCCATAAACATCTCCAAAAGTTGCTAAGAAATTTAGTATCATGACCTGAAACTACAGTATTTGGCACACCATGCAAGCGAATAATTTCATGAAAGAACAAATCAGCAACATTAACAACATCATTGCTTTTATGACATGGTATAAATTGTGCCATTTTCGAGAACCTATCCACGACAACAAATATGTTATCCCTCCCCTTCTTTGTTTGAGGTAAACCTAAAACAAAGTCCATAGATATGTCCTCCTAAGGAACACTAGGTACAGGCAAAGGCATATATAAACCATACGGATTGAGTCGTGACTTAGCTTTTTGACATGTAGTGCAGCGAACAACAAAACGCTCAACATCCCGTCTCATCTTTGGCCAAAAGAAATGTGTAGCAAGTATGTCCTCCATCTTCTTCATGCCAAAGTGTCCCATTAATCCTCCTCCATGCGCCTCCTGCAACAACAAAAGACGAACAGAGCTAGCTGGAATGCATAGCTTGTTAGCACGGAACACAAATCCATCATTAACGACGAACTTGTTCCACGTTCTTCTTTAGAATTCTGCATTTCATCTTTAAAATCAACATCATGCACATATTGATCTTTGATGGTCTCCAAACCAAATATTTGGAAGTCAAGTTGTGAAAGCATAGTATAGCGATGAGACAATGCATCAGCAATAACATTTTCTTTACCCTCCTTGTGTTTAATAACCTAAGGGAAAGTCTAAGTGAATTCAACCCATTTAGCATGTCTACGATTCAGTTTAACTTGACTTTTAATATGTTTCAAAGATTCATGATCAGAATGTATAACAAATTCTTTGGGCCATAAATAATGTTGCCATGTCTCTAAAGTCCCAACAAGAGCATATAATTCTTTATCATAAGTAGAATAATTCAGACTAGGCCCACTCAATTTTTCAGAAAAGTATGCAACAGGTTTTCCATCTTGTAATAACACACCTCTTAATCCAATTCCACTAGCATCACATTCAAGCTCAAAAGTCTTCTTAAAATCAGGAAGTTGGAGTAAAGGAGCATGTGTCAACTTATCTTTCAATGACGTGAAGGCTTCTTCCTGTGCTGTATCCCAACCAAAAGGCACATCCTACTTTGTAAGCTCATTGAGAGGTGCGGCAATGGTGCTGAAATCTCTCACAAAACACCTATAGAATCCAGCGAGACCAAGAAAACTCCTCACTTGTGTGACCGTTTTGGGTTGCGGCCAAATCTCAATAGCTTTAATCTTGGCTTTATCAACTTCAATTCCCTGTGGAGTAACAACATAGCCAAGAAAAGATAATCGGTCGGTGCAACAGGTGCACTTCCCAAGGTTACCAAGCAAACATGCATCCCATAGAGCAATAAAAACAACACATAAATGTTTCAAATGTTCTTCCAAAGATTTGCTATAAATCAGTATATCATCAAAATAGACTACCACAAATCGTCCAATGAAAGCACGTAAAACTTTCATTAGTCTCATGAAAGTACTAGGTGCATTAGTTAACCCAAAAGGCATGACTAACCACTCATATAATCCAAACTTAGTTTTAAATGTCGTTTTCCATTCATCTCCCAATTTCATATGAATTTGATGGTATCCACTACGCAAATCAACTTTGGAGAATATTGTAGAGCCACTCAATTCATCAAGCATGTCATCTAGCCTTGGAATAGGATGACAATAACGAATAGTAATATTATTAATGCCTCTACAATCAACACACATACATGACATACAATCCTTTTTAGGCACTAGTATAATAGGAACAACACAAGGACTAAGAGATTCACGTATATAACCTTTGTCAAGTAGCTCCAGTACTTGACACATAATCTCCTTTGTCTCCTCTTGATTGGTACAATATGGTGCACGGTTGGGTAGCGATGCACCGGGAATTAAGTCAATTTGATGCTCAATCCCTCGAATGGGTGGCAATACCAGTGGCATGTCTTGTGGAAAGACGTGAGCGGACTCCTGCAAAATGTGAGTGACAGCAGGGGGCAAAGAGGAAGGCACATCCTCGAATGAAAATAATGCCTCTTTGCACAAAAAGCATAGCAAATAAATTTGCTGAAATCTAGCTCATCAATATCAGATTTTGTGGCAAGTAAACATGCACTTTTCAATTTAATTTCAGAAGCAACACAAGATGGTTTATTATTAGGCTTCATTTGTTGCTCAAATTCTTTTGCCACAATCTGATTTTCATTCTTATTTTTCCCCTGTTTTGCTTTATTAGCTCTATTAATATCATCTTTCAAAATGGAATCAAGAGTCATAGGAAGCAAAGTAATATTTTTATCCTTATGAACAAGAGTATACTGATTGTTTCTACCATGGTGTACAATTTTTTTATCAAATTGCCATAGTCTACCAAGTTATAAGGAACATGCTTGCATAGGTACCACATCACAATCAACATAATCAGCATATGTAGAGATACTAAAATGCACACGAACGGTACGTGTTACCTTAACCTTGCCGCTGTTATTGAACCATTGGATGTAGTAAGGATGTGGATGCGGACTTGTGGTGAGAGAGAGCTTCTCCACCATCTCCATGCTAGCCAAGTTGTTGCATCTCCCTCCATCTTTGATGACGCGAATAGAACGTTCCTTCACAACTCCGTTGGTATGGAACAAATTATGCCTCTGATTTTTCTCAGCTTGTGTAACCTGCACACTCAAAACACATTGAGCAACTAAACATTCATACTTGTCTGCATCTTCAGCAGCCATGTATTCCATCTCATGATCAGAATCATCTCCAACGTGTTCTTCATGTGTAATAAGAGCCAAAGTCTCCTCATCATAGTCACTAGCGGACTCATACCCACCATCCTCAGTAGCAATCATCACACACTGAGAGGTGCATTCTCTCGCAAAATGTCCGCTTCCCTTACAATGATGACAAATAATATCACCCCTGTTGATGCCATGGAAGAAGAACAGCTCTGCGCAGGCCCGACAGGTGTGCTCTTGGCAGATAGTGGTGGTTGTGCCTGCTTTCTTGTATCACGACTGGAGGTGGAATCTGATGGAGGTGCTGGTGCAGTGGAAGTAGAGGATGCACGTGGTGTCCATGACTAAGATCGACCTGCAGAAAAGTTAGTTCGCGCCAATGCCTGTCGATCCTACACTTCACGTTCAGCTTTACAATCCACATGGAATAAACGAGTGATATTATTATACTCCTTATACTCTAGAATGGTCTGGATCTCTCTATTTAATCCACCCATAAAACGTGCAAGCATAGCTTCATTCTCCTCAACAATACACATCTAATCATGCCAGTTTGTAATTCCTGATAATATTCTTCTACATAATTTTTTCCTTGCCTTAAACGCTGCAATTTTTGAAGTAATTCACGTTGATAATATGGTGGAACCCAACGAGTACGCATAGCAGTTTTCAAAGCAGCCCAAGTAGCTGGAATAGGATATAATCTACAATGTTCAAACCACCAAACACATGCAAAACTAGTGAAAGCACAAACAGCAGCAGGAACATGTCTCTCCTTGGGATATTGTAAACATGTAAAACGTTGTTCAGTTTCTAACTCCCAAGTAAGATATTTATCAGGAACATATCTACCCTCAAATGGTGGAATGTTCAACTTCAGTTTAGGAAAAAGGTCATGATCTCATACCTCAGGTGGTGGTGTAGCCCTACCGTTGCGATGATATACCTGAGGATGACCTGGTGGTGGTGGTGCTGGTGGTTGCACGTAGTTCTGATTTTGATCAACCTCATTCTTGCAATGGTCCTCCACCTTTGCTGTAGTAGGAGCTACAGAAGCATCAACAGCGGCACCAGAATTTTGTCCAGGGTCAATGGGAACGTGTTGTGCTCGTCCCACTTGATTTGGAAGGCAACGTTGTTGTTGTTGTTGTTGTTGTTGTTATTGTTATTGTTGTTGTTGTTCTTGTAGAGGTGCGATAGGTGCAGCCGGCGGTGGTGGTGGAAGACGCGCCAGCAATTCATTAAACTTGTTATCGAGATTTGTTTCGAACATCTTCTCAATGCCATCTATCTTCTCCATGGCCTCTTCAAATCTGTTTAGCACATCTTGCACCTGTCCACTCATCATTTGCTGAAATTTATCATGCAACTCCTTATTCGTCATGCTCTCCCAGTCAGTCTCGTCGGCTAGTGATCCTGCCATGGTTAGCAGCAATATATCCATATACCCGAAAACGATCGAGGAGCACAATAGATCGGGAGTTCCACCACCAGAAGCCTCCGTAGCCACCGAAAGCCAATCTAGACCCGTTCCGACACCCTGCCGGAGGGGGAATCCCTCTCCGGTGGCCATCTTCATCATCCCGGTGCTCTCCATGACGAGGAGGGAGTAGTTCTCCCTCGGCGCTGAGGGTATGTACCAGTAGCTATGTGTTTGATCTCTCTCTATCTCGTGTTCTTGAGGTGAAACGATCTTGATGTATCGTGAGCTTTGCTATTATAGTTGGATCTTATGATGTTTTCTCCCCCCTCTACTCTCTTGTAATGGATTGAGTTTCCCCTTCGAAGTTATCTTATCGGATTGAGTCTTTAAAGATTTGAGAACACTTGATGTATGTCTTGCCGTGCGTATCTGTGGTGACAATGGGATATCACGTGCTTCACTTGATGTATGTTTTGGTCATCAACTTGCGGGTTCCGCCCATGAACCTATGCATAGGCGTTGGCATACGTTTTCGTCATGATTCTCCGGTAGAAACTTTGGGGCACTCTTTGAGGTTCTATGTGTTGGTTGAATAAATGAATCTGAGATTGTGTGATGCATATCGTATAATCATACCCACGGATACTTGAGGTGACATTGGAGTATCTAGGTGACATTAGGGTTTTGGTTGATTTGCGTCTTAAGGTGTTATTCTAGTACGAACTCTAGGGCTGTTTGTGACACTTATAGGAATAGCCCAACGGATTGATTGGAAATAATAACTTTGAGGTGGTTTCGTACCCTAGCATAATCTCTTTGTTTGTTCTCCGCTAATAGTGACTTTGGAGTGACTCTTTGTTGCATGTTGAGGGATAATTATATGTTCCAATTATGTTATTATTGTTGAGAGGACTTGCACTAGTGAAAGTATGAACCCTAGGCCTTGTTTCAACGCATTGCAATACCGTTTACGCTCACTTTTATCATTAGTTACCTTGCTGTTTTTATATTTTCAGATTACAAAAACCTTTATCTACCATCCATATACCACTTGTATCACCATCTCTTCACCGAACTAGTGCACCTATACAATTCACCATTGTATTGGGTGTGTTGGGGACACAAGAGACTCTTTGTTATTTGGTTGCAGGGTTGCTTGAGAGAGACCATCTTCATCCTACGCCTCCTACGGATTGATAAACCTTAGGTCATCCACTTGAGGGAAATTTGCAACTGTCCTACAAACCTCTGCACCTGGAGGCCCAACAACGTCTACAAGAAGAAGGTTGTGTAGTAGACATCAAGCTCTTTTCTGGCGCCGTTGCCGGGGAGGTGAGTGCTTGAAGGTATATCTTTAGATCTTGCAATCGAATCTTTTTGTTTCTTGTTTTAGCACTAGTTTAGTTTATAAAAGAAAACTATAAAAAATATGGAATTGAGTTTGCCTCATACGCTTCATCTTTTTAATATATTTCGTGAGTATGACGGAAAGGAAAATTGTGCCAAAGTGTTAGAAGAAGAATGCATTAAAATGTTTGGCACTAAATATTTGAATGATGAGCATGGTTGCAATGTTGTTAGTATGAATTCCTTGAATATCCATGATGATAATGATATGAAAAGCCACAAGCTTG
Organism: Triticum urartu; assembly: GCF_003073215.2. Classification (NCBI taxonomy): domain Eukaryota; kingdom Viridiplantae; phylum Streptophyta; class Magnoliopsida; order Poales; family Poaceae; genus Triticum; species Triticum urartu. Next base: position 310,801,054 of record NC_053028.1, on the reverse strand, counting down.
GGGAAGCTATGTTTGATGAAGATGATATTTTTTGTCCCCCGAGTTTTAATGAGAAAATTTATTATGATGAAAGCATGCCTCCTATTTATGATGATTATATTGATGAAAGTGGATTTGGAGAAGTCATGACTTTATTTTGTGATGAATCCACTATTCCGGAAGAGGTTCCAATTGATTATGAGAACAAAGCTGCTATCTATGATGATTATTGTGATGACTTCTATGCCATAAAGAATAATGATATCCATGAAACTTGTCATCATGATTTTAGTTTTCAATTGGATTATGCCTCACATGATAATTATTCATGAGAAGAATTTTGCTTATGTGGAGAGTAGTAAATTTTCTATGCTTGTAGATCATGAAAAGAATGCTTTATGTGCTGGTTATATTGTTGAATTAATTCAAGATGCTACTGAAAATTATTATGAGGGAGGAATATATGCTTGTAGGAATTGCAATAATATCAAGTTTCCTCTCTATGTGCTTAAAGTTTGAAGTTATGCTTGTTTTGATTTCCTATGCAAGTTGATTCTTGTTCCCACAAGTTGTTTGCTCAAAAAATCCCTATGCATAGGAAGTGGGTTAGACTTAAATGTGCTAGTCATATTCTTCAATATGCTCTCTTTATGTTACAATTCTTATCTTTTATGTGAGCATCATTGAAATCATCATGCCTAGCTAGGGGTGTTAAACGATAGCGCTTGTTGGGAGGCAAACCAACTTTATTTTTGTTCCTTGATTTTGTTAATGTTTAGTAATAAATAATTCATCTACCTCTGTTTCGATGTGGTTTTATGCTTTTAATTAGTGTTTGTGCCAAGTAGAACCTTTGGGAAGACTTGGGGAAAGTCTTGTTGATCATGCTGTAAAAAACAGAAACTTTAGCACTCACGAGAATTGCTGCCATTTTTATTTGGAGAGTGATATTTAGTTAATTATTTTTGCAGATGATTAAAAGATAAATTCCTCACGTCCAGCAATTTATTTGAGCATTTTATGAGTTCCATAAGTATACGTTTGATCCAGATTACTACAGACTGTTCTGTTTTTGACAGATTCTGTTTTCATTGTGTTGTTTACTTATTTTGATGAATCTATGGCTAGTAAAAGAGTTTATAAACCATAGAGAAGTTGGAATACAGTAGTTTTAACACCAATATAAATAAAGAATGAGTTCATTACAGTACCTTGAAGTGGTGTTTTATTTTTTTCGCCAACGGAGCTTATGAGTTTTCTGTTAAGTTTTGTGTTGTGAAGTTTTCAAGTTTTGGGTAAAGATTCGATGGACTACGGAATAAGGAGTGGCAAGAGCCTAAGATCGGGGATGCGCAAGGCAACCCAAGGTAATATTCAAGGACAACCAAGAGCCTAAGCTTGGGGATGCACCGTAAGGCATCCCCTCTTTCGTCTTCGTTCATCGGTAACTTTACTTGGAGCTATATTTTTATTTACCACATGATATGTGTTTTGCTTGGCGCGTCATTTTATTTTACTTTGTTTTTCTTTCTGTTTGAATAAAATACCAAGATCTGAAATTCTATAATGTTAGAGGGTCTTCATATAGTTGCATAATTATTCGACTACTCATTGATCTTCACTTATATCTTTTGGAGTAGTTTGTTGTTGCTCTAGTGCTTCACTTACAACTTTTTAGAGCACGGTGGTGGTTTTATTTTATAGAAATAGATGAACTCTCATGCTTCACTTATATTATTTTGAGAGTCTTTAGAACAGCATGGTAGTTTGCTTTGGTTATGAAACTAGTCCTAATATGATGGGCATCCAAGAGGGATATAATAAAAACTTTCATATAAAGTGCATTGAATACTATGAGAAGTTTGATACTTGATGATTGTTTTGAGATATAGAGATGGTGATATTAGAGTCATGATAGTTGAGTAATTGTGAATTTGAGAGATACTTGTGTTGAAGTTTGTGATTCCCGTAGCATGCACGTATGGTGAACCGTTATGTGATGAAGTCGGAGCATGATTTATTTATTGATTGCCTTCCTTATGAGTGGCGGTCGGGGACGAGCGATGGTCTTTTCCTACCAATCTATCCCCCTAGGAGCATGCGCGTAGTACTTTGTTTCGTTAATTAGTAGATTTTTTGCAATAAGTATGTGTGTTCTTTATCACTAATGTTGAGTCCATGGATTATACGCAAGATCAATCTATGGATCAAGGGGGCACGCCCCAACTCGAGAAGACGACCGTCACGCCTGGCACGATAGGCATAACCTCACCAGGGCCGAAAACTGCATGATACGTCTCCAACGTATCTATAATTTTTGATTGTTCCATGCTATTATATTATCAACCTTGGATGTTTTATATGCATTTATATGCTATTTTATATGATTTTTGGGACTAACCTATTAACCTAGAGCCCAGTGCCAGTTTCTGTTTTTTCCTTGTTTTAGAGTATCGCAGAAAAGGAAAATCAAACGGAGTCCAATTGACCTGAAACTTCACGGAACTTATTTTTGGACCAGAAGAAACCCAAAAGACTTGGAGTGCACGTAAGGGGATCAACGAGGAAGCCACGAGGCAGGGGGCGCGCCCACCCCCCTGGGCGCGCCCTCCACCCTCGTGGGCCCCTCGTGGCTCCCCTGACGTACTTCTTCCTCCTATGTATATATCCATATACCCTAAAACAATCGGGGAGCACAATAGATCGGGAGTTCTGCCGCCAGAAGCCTCTGTAGCCACCAAAAGCCAATCTAGACCCGTTCCGGCACCCTGCCGGAGGGGGAATCCCTCTCCGGTGGCCATCTTCATCATCCAGGTGCTGTCCATGACGAGGAGGGAGTAGTTCTCCCTCGGGGCTGAGGGTATGTACCAGTAGCTATGTGTTTGATATATCTCTCTCTCTCACTCATGTTCTTGCGGTGATACGATCTTGATGTATCGCGAGCTTTGCTATTATAGTTGGATCTTATGATGTTTTCTCCCCCCCTCTACTCTCTTGTAATGGATTGAGTTTCCCCTTTGAAGTTATCTTATCGGACTGAGTCTTTAAAGATTTGAGAACACTTGATGTATGTCTTGCCATGCGTATCTGTGGTGACAATGGGATTTCACGTGATTCGCTTGATGTATGTTTTGGTGATCAACTTGCGGGTTCCGCCCATGAACCTATGCATAGGCGTTGGCACACATTTTCGTCATGATTCTCCGGTAGAAACTTTGGGGCACTCTTTGAGGTTCTATGTGTTGGTTGAATAGATGAATTTGAGATTGTGTGATGCATATCGTATAATCATACCCACGGATACTTGAGGTGACATTGGAGTATCTAGGTGACATTAGGGTTTTGGTTGATTTGCGTCTTGAGGTGTTATTCTAGTACAAACTCTAGGGCTGTTTGTGACACTTATAGGAATAGCCCAACAGATTGATTGGAAATAATAACTTTGAGGTGGTTTCGTACCCTACCATAATCTCTTCATTTGTTCTCCGCTATTAGTGACTTTAGAGTGACTCTTTGTTGCATGTTGAGGGATAATTATATGATCCAATTATGTTATTATTGTTGAGAGGACTTGCACTAGTGAAAGTATGAACCCTAGGCCTTGTTTCAACGCATTGCAATACCATTTACGCTCACTTTTATCATTAGTTACCTTGCTGTTTTATATTTTCAGATTACAAAATCCTTTATCTACCATCCATATACCACTTGTATCACCATTTCTTCGCCGAACTAGTGCACCTACACAATTTACCATTGTATTGGGTGTGTTGGGGACACAAGAGGCTCTTTGTTATTTGGTTCCAGGGTTGCTTGAGAGAGACCATCTTCATCCTACACCTCCTACGGATTGATAAACCTTAGGTCATCCGCTGTCCTACAAACCTCTGCACTTGGAGGCCCAACAACATCTACAAGAAGAAGGTTGTGTAGTAGACATCAGCGCATACGGATGTCATCCGAACTCCATCATGACGTTGCCCGATACAGTGGCGTCGTACACCCCTTATGCTTTACCGATGAGGTAATGCGGCACCCGTTCCCAGAAGGGTTTAAACCCGTAAACATCGAATCACACGACGGCACGACAGATCCTGCGGTATGGATTGAAGATTTCCTTCTCCATATCCACATGGCCTGCGGTGACGATCTCCACACCATCAAATACCTCCCCTTAAAGCTGAAAGGACCAGCAAGGCACTGGCTAAATAGCCTCCCAGAGAACTCTATTGGTAGCTGGGAAGATTTGGAAGATGCCTTTAGAGACAACTTCCAAGGTACCTATGTCCGGTTTCCGGACGCCGATGACCTCAGTCACATAATCCAGCAATCCAGAGAGTCGGCTTGAAAGCTCTGGACCAGGTTCTTAATTAAAAAGAACCAAATTGTCGATTGTTGGGCCGCTGAAGCCCTCGCGACCTTTAAGCATAGCGTGCGTGACGAGTGGATTGCCCGACACCTCGGCCAAGAAAAGTCGATGTCCATGGCAGCTCTTACCGCACTCATGACCCGCTTTTGCGCGGGAGAAGACAACTGACTAGCTCATAGAAGCAACATCACCAGCAACCCTGGCACCTCCGAAGCCAGAGATGTCAACAGCAGGCCATGGCGCAACAAACACAAGTGTCGAAGCAACAATGAAGATACCAAAGACACGGCGGTCAACGCCGAATTTATTGGCTCTAAACCCGGTCAGCGGAATTAGCCATTCAAAGGAAACAAAGATGGTCCATCCAGTTTGGACAGAATACTAGATCGGCCTTGCTAGATCCATGGCACCCCGGACAAGCCTGCCAATCATACCAACAGAAATTGTTGGGCCGTTAAACAGGTCGATAAGTTAAACACCAAACATAAGGGGAAAGGGCCGCCCATCGAGGATCACGATGAGCCTCTCCCAACAAACACAAGGGGGGCAAAAGAAATTTTCCCCCGAGGTAAAAATAGTGAATATGATCTATGTCACTCATATCCCTAAGTGGGAGCGCAATCACGCACTAAGGAACGTTTATGCCATAGAGCCAGTCGCCCCATAATTCAACCCATGGTCGGCCAGTCCGATCACTTTTGACCGCACAAACCATTCGACCAGTATCCGTCATGGAGGTTCGGCAGCATTGGTCCTCGATCCAATCATCGACGGATCCCACCTCATGCGAGTCCTCATGGACGGAGGCAGCTGTCTTAACATGCTTTATCAGGACACTGTCCGTAAAATGGGTATTGATCCCTCAAGGACCAAGCCCACTAAAACCACATTTAAAGGAGTAATACGTGACATAGAGGCCTACTGCACAGGGTCAATAACGCCGGAGGTAGTCTTCGGCTCACCAGAACTAGATTAGCAATTCAGCCTCCGTCAAAACCCCCACTTAATCGTGACATATGTACCATACGTACATAACTATGCATTAAAAATACCATGGGCAAGGACGGAGGCACACTAAGGACAAAGTCCACAATACGGATCGACCCTACTCGGACCTTCATATTCTTCCTTTTTTCCCTTTTTTCTCTTTTTTATTTTTCAGGTTCTTTAAAACCCAAATCACTTTATGATGGTACCAAGGGCCCTTTCACAGGCCCCTTCTGTATACTCGATAATGGATCCTCTCAAAGGATCCTACACCAAGGTGAAAAGCGGCGCAGACGTGTGGCAGGGTGTCCAAAGGATCTTCAAGACCACCTTTTCTTTTTTAGGACTTGTATACAGCTTTCCCTTGTTCTCAAATTCTTGGCATGTAAAATAGCCTTGGTGATTATGTCATTCTCTGTAAGAACACGTTTGACATATCAATCGGACTATAGCGGAAACAGTTTTGTCCAACCTTATTTGATATTGGCTTATTTCATAATATGCATTCCGTCTTCACGACAGATTGACATATACACCTCGACATAAATTGCCGGGGGCTCTATTCGGCCACATATATTTTTAAAAACAAAAGTCCAAACACTTTTATAGTATACTTCGGCATCCCGAATACCGCATTATATGCATCGGCTCTGAATCATGTCTTTGGTCAATAGTTGGGTTGCCCGGCTCCTGTGTTACCACCTTACGTTCCGCTTGTTCGTCTAAGGTACTAAAGGGAGAACTACTGCGATTGTGTTTCTGGTTCGTCCGGTCAAACACCTCAGTAGAGAAAGCCAAAAACTGACTGCCATGATATAGCAAGAGCCGGTCAGCGGTTCACTGACTTACTAAATCTTTTGCATTTTTTTACGTATTACAGGAAGGACTGGCCTCACCTGGTCAGGCGCCTAAAGCATCCAAGTTCGGAAACCGCACGCGCACCAGGGGCTAGATCATAGTACCTTTGTCAAACTCCTATGGCCAAGTGAGAGTGATAAAGCCGCATAGTCCAATTGCCTAGTTCTCTGCACGGTCACCTCCTTTACGGACCACGACGTTGGGTCAAGTGTGATCAAGTGTTATTCCGAACACCCCCGTAGTATCTACATGGGGCTGAAGCCTATGACTGGCAAACTTTCAGATATAAAAATGGCCACACAGGAGGAAAATAATTTTAGACAAAAGTCTGGGCAGCCCGGATACATTCATTCAAACATCATATCCTTCAAGCATTGACCCTCTATTAAACGGGCACCCTCTAGGACGTCTTCGAAATAGCGCTCCGGCTTGCGATAGTCCTTGCCTTTGGGTGGGCCTTCAACCGCTACGACGGCGGCCTTCATCTTTTCCAAGTGCATCTTGACATGGGCAAAGTCCATCCAGGCACCCTCAATACATGAGGAGAGCTTAACAGCTTCAATTCGAGATAGGGCGTCGGGGAGCCGCCCAACCAAGCCGAAGTACCTGCCAGGAATGGGTTCGGCTGGCCATAACCGGACTAGGATGTCCTTCATGCCCAGTCCGGACATCCTATGCAGCTCCGCCAGCTGCATCATCTGGTCGTTCAACAGCGCTGGACGCTCCAGCGCTAGGTACTGCGTCCAGAAGAGTTTCTTTGTCGTGTTTCCCTCTTGGGCCCGGAAAAACTTCACAGCGTCAGCGGCACTCTTCAGAAGATCCGCAAATGCATCTGGAGAACTCCATAATCAAGTAAGCAGGGCATATCCTTGACTGCCGAATTTACTCTACAGAAGAAAGGGCTTACCAGCCGCTATCTGTTCAGCCTGCTTGATCTCCTCGCGAGCCGCCCGGGACTCAGTCCGCGCCTCCCTGGCCTCTTGGAGAGCCCTGGAGAGTTTGACTACTTGAGCCTTATTCTTCTCCTCCAAGGCCTCACACTTACGAGCAGCGTCCTTGAGCTCTTGCTTGACTTTGGTCGCCCTCTCCTCATACTGGCGGCGGGCGGCCTGCTCGGCCTTTAAATCTGCAGCTGCTTTATCAGCAGCTGCTCAACTCACCCTCGCCTGCTCTTGGACTTGCGACAGGGCGCCCTTGATGGTCTCAACCTCGGTCGCACTACCTGTAGTCATTTACACAAGAAGGTGTGTTAGCTTAAACTCCACACTTGCATAAAATTTCAGTCATACAAATACGTACTTTGCGCCTCATCGAACCGCTTGTTAATGCGGCCAAGGTCATCATCGGCCAGCTTCAGCTTCCACTTGAGTTCGGAAACTTCAGCAGCCTGGGCGGTCGCCGACAACAGTGAAGCATGTTCATTCAATAGATATGTTCATTACCTTCTGCGATATTTATTTGATCCTTTTTTCGGCTTTTTTCCAAAACCAGACAGAGTCTCAGGGGCTACTATCTGTATACATGCACATTTCCTTCATATAAAAAGGCGTCTTACGTTGCATATCTGAAAGCCTGTCAGTAGGATGGTAAAGGCTTCGGTCAGCCCGCTCTTGGCGGACTGAATCTTCTCAACCACCGCACCCATCAGGGTATGGTGCTCCCCCACAATGGAAGCATGTCGAAGTGCTTCCATCAAGGTTTCCGGCACCTCCGGATTGATGGAGATTGCCAATGGAGTCGACGCTTCCCCATCCTTCAAAGGGGGTCGCCCGCTTGATTCCGGAGCCGTATTGGTCTCCGGAATGGTTTTCGGCTGGGGGTCGGATTGGTCATAGCCCTCGTCGTAAGTCTCCATAGGGGTTGGTTCCCCTACGTTCCCGGTAGCCGAAGTGTTACCCTCCGGCGCCATCTTGACGGTCTCCCGCACCTCTCCATGGCCCGGAGAAGCTTTTCGGGACAACACATCGGTGTCGTCCATAGCAGTTGGCGGGGAGGCTCGTGGAGGTGTCTCGCTCTCCACCATCCCCGGCTCCAGCGAATTCCCCGAAGACGATGATTGGGGAAGATCGCGGGCCAGACTGAGGCACACAACACAAATATGTTAGAATTACAATTATAAAAATCAGACACACGTATAGTATCCTTGGGTACTTACGATGCGGCCAGGGGCTTCGACCTGGGGCGCCATTCGGGGCGGGCTTCGGCATCCGAATTCGAACCATCCGACAGGGATATTTTCTCCCTCTTGGATGCCTCCGCTCCTGGGTCTATAGAGGCCGCTATTTCTCCTCCTCTTAGGGGGAGAATTGCTCTCTTCTTCCTCCTCCTCTCCGTCTTCATCTCCCTCGTGGGAGGAGAGAACTTCGGTATCTCCGGACACGGCATCCAAAGTACCTTTACGGCGGAGGCCACCTTTGGCCTCATTGCTCTTCTTCTTGGCCTTCTTCTCTGGTGCCTGATAAGGCATCGGGACTAGCATCCTCGTTAACAAAGGAGTGGATGGGTTTTCGGGTAGCGGCGCCGGACACCTGATCCGCTCCGCCTTCGCTGTCCAACCCTAAATGAGGAATGGGCATCTCAGTATACCCTTTAACTTATGGACTGAAGTTATGTTCGGAAGAAAGAAGCTTACCTCAGTAGCCGGATTTGCACTGCCGAGACTGATATCTTCAGTCTTCTCCGGTCACAACTTCTGGTCTTTAAAGAGCAGTTTCCAGATCTCTTCGTGCGTTGTATCGAAGAAGCGCTGCAGGGTCCGGGGAGCATCCGTATTAAACACCCACATGCGGAGAGGCCGGTGTTGGCATGGGAGGATACAGCGGAAGAGCATCACCTGAATCACATCGGTGAGACTGGTGTGCTTACTTATCATACATTTGATGCACTTTTGTAGCGTCGTCACTTCGTCGGTCGATCCCTAGTCCATACCCTTGGTGGTCCAAGACATGAGCCGCATAGGGGGCCCAAATCTGAATCTAGGAGTGGCCGCCCATTTGGTACCACGAGGTTCGGTGATATAGAACCACTCCTGCTGCCACACCTTCACGGTTTCCACGAAGGCTCCTTTGGGCCAAGTGTTGTTGGGGAGTTTGCTCACCATGGCACCGCCGCAGTCGGCGTGCTGCCCATCAACCACCTTCGGCTTCATGTTGAAGACTTTGAGCCATAGTCCGAAGTGGGATGGGATACGAAGGAACGCCTCGCACACGACGATAAACGCCGAGATGTGGAGGAAGGAGTTCGGGGCTAGATTGTGGAAATCTAGCCTATAATAGAACATAAGGCCATGTACAAAATGGTGAAGTGGAAACCTAGGCCGTGGAGGAAGTGAGGGATGAATACTACCCTCTCACCGGGCTCGGGAGTGGGGATGACTTTCTCTTTGGCCAGGAGCCAGTGTGATTTCCGCAGTCAAGTACTTTGCCTCCCGGAGTTCCTTAATATCCTTCTCCATGACGGAGGAGGCCACCCACTTGCCCTGTGAATCGGATCCAAACATGGCTAGAAAGTTTGGGCGGTGGGAAAGATTGAGGCATGCGCGCTGGAGCTCGAAGATGGGAAGGCTAAGGAAGGGAGAAGGTGTGGGGGTAAAAAGGTGGATCTTTATCCACTTATATAGGCAGTAAATATCAAATGCCCCCAACTAGCCTTAAAGTTCGCCTGTTCCCAAGGGGTCGTGCCAATGGCATGGTTGGATTACCCAAACCCATATTGATGAAAATCCTGCAATAAGGGGACACGATCTCTGCTTTGATGAGACGTGTCAATGGAGTTTGCGCCTCGAAACATGAAGCGGGAGGCAAAGAAATGGTTCAAAGTTGTAAAAAGGCTGGATGTGACATTTTGCTGAAAAAACTATCAGCGTATATGCCTTATTAGGTATTGTACCCTTGTAGTTGAGTGTTGTGACTATTATACATAGCCGGATACATTTCTCAGAAGACTTTGTATGCGGAGAAGGAACCCGCCTTGCAATGCCGAAGACAATCTGTGAGCCGAACACATCATCATTGAAGACTGGTTCAGGGGCTACTGAGGGAGTCCTGGATTGAGGGGTCCTCGGGTGTCCGGGCTGTGTGATATGGGTCAGACTGATGGGCCGTGAAGATACAAGGTAGAAGACCTTCCCCCGTGTCCGGGTAGGACTCTCTTATGCGTGGATGGCAAGCTTAATGTCTAGATGTGTATTTTCCTTTCTCTATAAACCGACTCTGTACAACCCTAGGCCCCTCCGGTGTCTATATAAACCGGAGGGTTTAGTCCATAGAGGCTACAGGAATTCATACAGGCTAGACATCTAGGGTTCAGCCATTATGATCTCGAGGTAGATCAACTCTTGTAGCCCCTATACTCAGCAAATACAATCAAGCAGGACCTAGGGTTTTACCTCCATTAAGAGGGCCCGAACCTGGGTAAACATCGTGTCTCCCTTGTCTCCTATTACCCTAGATCCTCAGACGCACAGTTCGGGACCCCCTACCCGAGATCGGTCAGTTTTGACACCGACACTTGACGATATGAAGATGTGGGCTTTGGAATCACCTCATTCGTAGTTACGGTGGAGGAGATACAAGTGTTTGAAGAACAGGGACCAATCTATAAAAATTTCTCCCCAAACAAGTCCCTAGACTGAAAAACAGAGGTGTTCTGCAGAAATACGTTTCTGCACAGAGAAAGCTTATTTTGAGCTGGAGAAGAACGAAAGTGCTCTTTCAGAAGTGGAAAACATATTTTGTACAAAGAAGAACCAAAGTACGCTTTCACTAATGGAAACGTATTTATCGAAATGTGTTTCCACTTACTAACGTGGCCCAGGCTGGGTCAACTCCCAGAGGCTTACAAGTGGGGCCCTCCTGGAGGAGGGGCCCACCTGGCCGGGTCTTCTCCTACCTCCTTCCGTTCCCCGCATGGAACATAGCAGAAGCAGGGAAGGTGGCCGGTGTTGGCATGGGAGGATACAGCGGAAGAGCATCACCTGAATCACATCGGTGAGACTGGTGTGCTTACTTATCATACATTTGATGCGCTTTTGTAGCGTCGTCACTTCGTCGGTCGATCCCTAGTCCAGACCCTTGGTGGTCCAAGACATGAGCCGCATAGGGGGCCCAAATCTGAATCTAGGAGTGGCCGCCCATTTGGTACCACGAGGTTCGGTGATATAGAACCACTCCTGCTGCCACACCTTCACGGTTTCCACGAAGGCTCCTTTGGGCCAAGTGTTGTTGGGGAGTTTGCTCACCATGGCGCCGCCGCAGTCGGCGTGCTGCCCATCAACCACCTCCGGCTTCATGTTGAAGACTTTGAGCCATAGTCCGAAGTGGGATGGGATACGAAGGAACGCCTCGCACACGACGATAAACGCCGAGATGTGGAGGAAGGAGTTCGGGGCTAGATTGTGGAAATCTAGCCTGTAATATAACATAAGGCCATGTACAAAATGGTGAAGTGGAAACCTAGGCCGTGGAGGAAGTGAGGGATGAATACTACCCTCTCACCGGGCTCGGGAGTGGGGATGACTTTCTCTTTGGCCAGGAGCCAGTGTGATTTCCGTAGTCAAGTACTTTGCCTCCCGGAGTTCCTTAATATCCTTCTCCATGACGGAGGAGGCCACCCACTTGCCCTGTGAATCGGTCCAAACATGGCTGGAAAGTTTGGGCGGTGGGAAAGATTGAGGCATGCGCGCTGGAGCTCGAAGATGGGAAGGCTAAGGAAGGGAGAAGGTGTGGGGGTAAAAAGGTGGATCTTTATCCACTTATATAGGCAGTAAATATCAAATGCCCCCCACTAGCCTTAAAGTTCGCCTGTTCCCAAGGGGTCGTGCCAATGGCATGGTTGGATTACCCAAACCCATATTGATGAAAATCCTGCAATAAGGGGACACGATCTCTGCTTTGATGAGACGTGTCAATGGAGTTTGCGCCTCGAAACATGAAGCGGGAGGCAAAAAAATGGTTCAAAGTTGTAAAAAGGCTGGATGTGACATTTTGCTGAAAAAACTGTCAGCGTATATGCCTTATTAGGTATTGTACCCTTGTAGTTGAGGGTTGTGACTATTATACATAGCCGGATACTTTTCTCAGAAGACTTTGTATGCGGAGAAGGAACCCAACTTGCAATGCCGAAGACAATCTGTGAGCCGAACACATCGTCATTGAAGACTGGTTCAGGGGCTACTGAGGGAGTCCTGGATTGAGGGGTCCTCGGGTGTCCGGGCTGTGTGATATGGGTCAGACTGATGGGCCATGAAGATACAAGGTAGAAGACCTTCCCCCGTGTCCGGGTAGGACTCTCTTATGCGTGGATGGCAAGCTTAATGTCTAGATGTGTATTTTCCTATCTCTGTAAACCGACTCTGTACAACCCTAGGCCCCTCCGGTGTCTATATAAACCGGAGGGTTTAGTCCATAGAGGCTACAGGAATTCATACAGGCTAGACATCTAGGGTTCAGCCATTATGATCTCGAGGTAGATCAACTCTTGTAGCCCCTATACTCAGCAAATACAATCAAGCAGGACCTAGGGTTTTACCTCCATTAAGAGGGCCCGAACCTGGGTAAACATCGTGTCTCCCTTGTCTCCTATTACCCTAGATCCTCAGACGCACAGTTCGGGACCCCCTACCCGAGATCGGTCAGTTTTGACACCGACACTTGACGATATGAAGATGTGGGCTTTGGAATCACCTCATTCGTAGTTACGGTGGAGGAGATACAAGTGTTTGAAGAACAGGGACCAATCTATAAAAATTTCTCCCCAAACAAGTCCCTAGACTGAAAAACAGAGGTGTTCTGCAGAAATACGTTTCTGCATAGAGAAAGCTTATTTTGAGCTGGAGAAGAACGAAAGTGCTCTTTCAGAAGTGGAAAACATATTTTGTACAAAGAAGAACCAAAGTACGCTTTCACTAATGGAAACGTATTTATCGAAATGTGTTTCCACTTACTAACGTGGCCCAGGCTGGGTCAACTCCCAGAGGCTTACAAGTGGGGCCCTCCTGGAGGAGGGGCCCACCTGGCCGGGTCTTCTCCTACCTCCTTCCGTTCCCCGCATGGAACATAGCAGAAGCAGGGGAGGTGGCGCGCCGGCACTGGCCCGCTACCTCCCGCCATTCCCGGCCGGGGCGAGGGCACCGGCGGCTAGGGGAGGCTGCGCCGCGCCCGCTCAACCGTAGCCCGTGCGCCCGGGAGATGCAACATGGCAGCTTCTTGCGGGGGCCGAGAGGAGGAGGCGGCGGTTGATCTTGGGGCGTGAGACTACAGCAGCTCTGGCGTCGAGAGGAAGGGGTGGGGAGGGGCGCCGGACTCTGGGGAATACGATGGTGGAAAAGCAGAGGAGAGGTGGCTCGGGCTCACGGGAAACAAGAAGGGACCGAGCCGGCCATGGCGGATGGATGCGAGATGGGGCAGCTCTAGTGGACTTAGGTGGTGTTTGGTTTGCTGGCCGTCCATAACTAGTTGAGGGATAGCCAGATTTTTAGATGGTACGACGCGTTTGGTTGAAGGGATAGAGTGGCTAGGGATAACCAGATTTTCGACATATTCTCGTCAAAAGCTGGTTGGCCTCGTCCGTGAAAATCTCGCGGATGATGGCAGCCACCCACACTTGTCACCTCCCGAAACATTTTTCTTATCTCTCGCCCTCCCTTTCTTTCTCGCTCGCGAACGTAAAGTAGGCGGCGGCGGTGATTTCGCATCAGGCGGCCGCGTGTGAATGGCGGCCGGCGGCGCGGTGAAGTAGGTGCTGCCCCTCTACTTCTCTCCTTTTACCTTTCTCTTGACGTGTGGGTGATCCGCTAGCGGCGGCAGCGTCTCGTGCTGCATGCTCTCTCTCTCTTCCTTGGATCAACCGTGGCGGAGGACAGTGATCGATGTACTCATGACGAATAGCTCACGAACACAGAAGTTCTTCGCCGTGCAACTGGCGGCTTTGCTGTTATCCTTCCCTTGTTTTCCTTGCGTAACAGACGTGCGATAAGATCACCATGCCCTCTCTGAACGTGCCATCCCGCGTCCTATGGATCAAGGCCACACATGCAGCTACCGGCCCGCCGTAAAAGAAGCACGACTAGGGCCTACTACTTCTACGCAAAGAAAAACAAACTAACGTGACACCATGCAAGGTCGTCACACACATGCTCAGTTCTTTCTTTTCATCTTTTGTATAGTGTATTCTCACCTGAGAGGTACTCAACAACCCATCCACTTGTCATCCTTCCAAACCAAACCTAAAACTGGTTATCTGCAACCACCATTTATCCACCCAACCAAACGAATGAAACTGGCTATCCTTAACCAGGCGGATAGGGATACCCTCAGCCAATCCATCCTCGCCTTCGAACCAAACGCCCCCTTAAAGGGCCATGGAGAGGGCGGCGAGCTGCGTAAGAGGTCGGGTGTGCTACTTATAGCTGCAGGGAGGCTTTGGAGAGCTCGAGGGCGCTCGGGCATCACAACAATGGAGGTGGGGGCGGTGGTTACGTCACGGGCACGGCTGCCGACACTCGACGATGGTAAAACAGGAGAGGGGCAGAGCACTGTGTGAAGCAGAGGCTCACAGGGAAGCTCTAGGACAAGGAGATGCTTTGAGACGACGAAGGAATGCACGAGCACAGCGTCACGGTTCTAGAGCGCGTCGGTTTGGCACGTCTGCCCGTGATCACCACGTGAACACGGCGGTGACACATGCTCTGAGCTGCCAAACGATGTCTGGGAGATAGACCATCTTACCCCGAGTGCCAAGGAAGAAACAATACAGGTCAGGGGCAAAGAAGAGAAAAGCACTTGGATCCAAAGCAGAGCAGCAACAACCTGTTTGTGATGTGCTGTGGGGACACATGCTTTAGGATGAAGGAACTGGTTTGTCTGGGATAGATCACATTCTAAGATGACTGTGCTGGCCAAAAATCAGACGAAATGGAGATGTCTAGATGGCACTTGTTGGAGAAAATGCCCCACTGGTCAGAATTGCAAGAAATTAAGTAGCAATCTCATACTTGCTTGGATTGAGCTGAAAATGATCATGGCATGGTGATTTAGGCATATGAGGGTGCCATACAATTTTCATACCATTTGGACAAGCCAAAGTGGTACTTCCTTCACAATGCACTTCTCTGCACAAAATTTAAGAAAATTTGCTGAGGGCAAATGGATAGATGAAATGAGCCAAAACTTTGTGGAGAGAGTTTATATGGGTAGGAGAATGCCCTAGTAAATTTTCAGCAAAAATCAAGCAATTAAAATATAGTTGCTTCATAACCTGAAAATCTGACCAGAAACCAGGATTTGATGCTAAGCTCACGTAGAGTGATGACATGAGCCCAAATTTGTAGGAGAGTGATGATGTCATCATATGAAGGACCTTGCAAAATTTCAACTCATTTGGATTACCCTAGCTAGTTGATGTGGAGCATCCTACGGTCATCCCCATGGACCTACCATCGTCTCACGAAGTGCCAAGAGGACCTATGACACGAGCTAGAGCTAGATCTCTCGAGACCGAGGTGAGTTCTTTCCTTAGTGACATCACATATGATCCTCTTGAGACATGGCTACTACCTAAGTCCGGAATGTTGTGCATGATCAGGTACCAAGAGGACCCTCTCGAAGATGCACATGAAGACGGACAAGTCACCAAGTTCACAGATGAAGAGAACCAACGGAAGGAGTCAAGAACAACTTCCAGGCCCCGAACATCCGGCCATGACCCCCGACATCCGGCCCCTGGAACATCGCCCGCAGCAGCCGCCAAGCACCTTCAGGCCCCGGACATCCAGACCCAGCCCGGACATCCGGCCCGAGCCCAGAAATCCGGACCAAGCCCGGAAATCCGGAACCCCTGGTCCCGAATGCGTCAAGGCCATCCCCTCTATCCCGGACATTCGGCCACCCCAGCCCGGACATCCGGCCCCTCGTGTAAGCCCGGACATCCGGCCTCCCCTGTCTGCGCACAGTGTAAGGGCCCGAGGCCCATGTACCCCTTCGCCCACCTAGACTATATATACTCCTCCTCCTCCCTCTTTCTACGGTTAGCGTTGTGTTAGCTCATTTGTGAGATAGATCTTTGCTCATCCATCCGGATTCCATTGCAAGGGACCGACACCTCTTCGGAGAAGATCCACTTGGTTTCAAGACCCCTAACGGGAAGACATCAAGACCTCCTCATGGAGAAGAACTGGTTACCCTTTGTATCGTCCCTTGTTGACTTTGGATCGTGTGATCTCTATGTGTACTCGGATCTAGCATATGTGTGATCATTCTTGTTGGTTTGAGTGATTCTCTCTTATTTCCCCTCGTGTTTCCCCTCGTGTTCTTCGCGTTCTTCGCAGGATCCGCTCCTTTCGGGAAAGATCGGCCATCTAGGGTTCCACTCTACATCATCTTGGTATCTAGAGCCACGTTGATCACGATTTCGGAGCCTCCCCGTTGTGTTTTCTAGCCTTTTTTTGTTGATTTTGTCCCTAATTCGAAAATTCCCACAAAAGTAACACCCCAATTTTTTGTGATTTGTTGGTGTGATTAAGTTTTGTTGGATTTGATCGACGGTTTTCATGTTGCAGGTAGATCTAGCTTTCCCCATCTTTTCCCCATTTCCATCCACAAAATCTCCCTAATTTTGCCCCGAATTTGCCTCTTCCATGCGGAGTTTCTTCAGTTCGTCCACGGATCCAGCGCCCGGACATCCAGCCCGAACCCCCAGTGATGCGGAGCATCCTATGGACATCACCATGTCAAGAGTCCATTTGGCGAGTGACATGTGCGATATTTACTTCACATACCCAAAGGTGAATCATCTCCTTTACACGTGCTCACTTGACCCCTTCGAGGATGGTATACTACTTGACACTCCACTCGTGTGCATGCATAGCTATTGTCGGAACACTACGGGCGACGAGGAGGAGTGCAAGCGCCAAGGAACAACTACACCATCCGCGAGGGAAGCCTGGAAGCAACGACGGAAGAAGACGAAGCTGCTGAAGCTACAACGGCCGGACATCCAGGCCAGAGGCCGGACATCCGGCGCCTGTGCAGCCACCCAACTGCTGTACCAACAATCGGTCGAACCAGCCTCAGCGGCCGGACATCCGGCGCCAACCTCGGACATCCCGTGCCTCCCGACAGCCCGGACATCCAACATCTTCCCCGGAAATCCGGCACCGACGTATCCAGAGAGAAGCTGAACCTCCACTTCAGCCCGGACATCCGGCCGCGACCTCGGACATCCGGCTCGTCTCGAAGCCTCGGACATCCGGCCCCCAGCCTGGACGTCCGGCACCTGCATGTGCCGAACCGGGCTGAAGGCCCATGTATCCCCTCCTCACTTACCCCTTCATGGCCCTAGACTATATATACTCCTCCACCTCCTTCTAGTTAGGGTTAGCGTTGTGATAGCTCATTTGAGAGATGGAGCTTCGCTCATACATATCGGATCTACTCCACGAGAGAAACCGCGACCCCTCTACGGAGAAGATCCACCTTGGATTCAAGACCTCCTCACAGAGAAGAACCGATTACCCTTTGTATCGTCCCTTGTTGATCGTGGACCTTGTATCTCTCTTTGTGTTTCGAGGATCTAGCACATATGTGATAATTCTTGTTGGTTTTAGTGTTTCTCTCGTGTTTCCCCTTGTGATTCCCCTCGTGTTCTTCGTGTTCATCGCGGGATCTGCTCCTTTCGTGAAAGATCGGCCGATTAGTGTTCTACCCTACATCATCTTGGTATCATGAGCCACGTTGATCACGATTTCGGAGCTTCCCCTCTTTGTTTTCTAGCCTAATTTTGTTGATTTCGTCCTAAATTCGAAAATTCCCCACAAAAATAGCCCCCGATTTTTTTTGTGATTTGTTCGTTTGATGAAGTTTTGTTGGATTTGATCCATGGATATGCTTGGTTTCAAGTGGATCTAGCATATCCCCACTTTTCCCCACTTTCCATCCACGAAATCTCTCCAATTTTGCCTTTGGAATCATCCATTTCCGTCCCCAATTCGAAAATTTCCGCCCCAAACGAGATCTGGATTTGTTGGGCCGGACATCCGGGTCCCCGGCCGGACATCCGGCTCCTGGAGCACCAAATCTGCTCGGTTCTGGATAGACAGCCCCGGAAATCCGGGCTGCACCCCGGACATCCGGCCCCTGGGATTTCAGCCTTCCCCGTTTCACCGTTTTGTCCATAACTAATTCATGCGGAGTCCGATTTTCGCGTTCTTTAGCTTGTTGAAAAGCTCTTGACATTCCCCTTCCCAAAAAAATACCACCAACATCTTTTGACTCCATCAAATTTTGTGAATTTTGGCATCTTTGCGTAGGGCTTCCACCACATCATCCGCTACACCACCACCGACTTCCGCAACCTAACCAATTTTGTTCCCCATCGCATTAGTGGTTGATTGAGGAGTGATTTGAGTTTCCTAAGGTGTCTAGGCTATTTAGGGATGGTTTCTTATTCATCAACCACCACCACCACTTCCGCATAGGCTTACCAACCATAAACTCCCGCCACCCCGACCTAACCCAATTTTGTTTGTGTTGTGAGTTGTGTCTCCTAAGGTGTTTCGGCTACTTAGGGATCGTGCTTCCAACTCCAACGCCGTGTATATCCCACCTTACCCTCCATTTTCGCATTGCGTACTCCACAACCCATCATTGCCATTCTGCAATCCCATTGAGCTTCCGCAACCACCACCGCATTCCTGCTACCACCATTTGACATTTGACATTTTGAGTTCGCGGTTTTCCCATTTCCTAAGGTGTTTCGGCTACTTAGGGACAAGCCTCCATCATCTTGGTATCTTCATCAAGATCACCGCCACTCATCATCGCCAAGTACAATAACCTCCATATGATCTTGGTATCGTGGTATCCCTCCTTTGTATATTCCCTTGCCATTGCATTGATAACCCCTAGCCCATTTTGCATTACTTGCCTATCGAGACTAGCCATTTGAGTATTGCCGGCAACGTTACTTGTGCACATTAGTGATCTACACCTTCCATCGCATACATACCATATCATATTGGTATCATATCATCCCTTGTGTCACAAATTTGTTCCCGTATATACCCAATTGCTATCTTAGTTTCTGCATTTCGCATTGTGGCTATACAAAAAAAAAGAATAAGCTTTTAAGCAAAAAAAGAGCAAAGAAGCTTGTAAGCAAGTGCCATAGCATCATACCACATTGCATATAAGATCATCTTGGATAATACCACCGGAACATCATACACATAGCATACTTGGGATAGAAAGTTCTTACATTTTGCATATCATAGGTTGTGCACAAGTGTTGTATCCGCCTATTGAGCAATCGTTCAAGCGTCTCTCTTGAGTTGTGCAACACGAGCGTTTTCCGTGGATTCCACATTTTGTGCTCATCCTTGGTTGCCCAACCCCATTTATCTATCCGTGTGTGTGTTTCCGTGTGCCACATATTGCTATTGGTCTACTTATTTCACTTGCAAATTTGTGAATCTCTTTCAACATTATTGACTCTTACTAACATTTTACATCAAATTTTTGTGCCACTATCCTCACCAAGCTCTACCATAAGCCTTACTTGTGTAGGTGTGAGAAATCGACAAGATCGGTACCAATTGTGCTATTTCCTTGTTACACTATTGAGTGATCATTGATCCATCTTCAACATTGGTCAAGGTACATTTGGTATAGTTCTTCTCTTTCTCCTACTCACATTTGTTCGAGTCTTGTGATGGATAGGCAAGGTATTTCATCTTTGGTCTACAACAACAACGACGAATTCGATGCCACTAACAACTCCAACGAAGCCAAGATGCAATCTCAAATGGAGGAGATCAAAGCCCTCATCAAGTCCTACAAGCGGTCTTCCTCGTCTTCGAGAAGACGCTCAAGAGCACATGCCTCCGAGATACCATCTCTGGCAAGATCACATCGGCATCGACACCATCAACAAAAAGAACGTGAACATCAAGAGCTCAGCACCAACAACCACTCAGTGACTTCACCATCTCCCTTGGCATCTTCGCCAAGCGACTTAAAGGAATCTTCGCCTACGGACATACGACATCCTCGCCCACAAGCACCTCAAGAGAAGCTCCCCAAGCTCAAGTCCGCATCTTCCACGAGCTACTACGACCTCGACATCGACCACGCGATTCCTTTCTATGGGACTCAAGAACCCGAGGAGTATCTTGAGTGGGAGCGTTTAATGGACGACTACCTCAAGCTACATCAAGTTCCCCCCGAAGATCAAATAAAGTGCGCCACAAGGAACTTCCACGACTATGCGTCCACATGGTGGTTTCACACACCTTTGAAGACCTACAACATGAGTTGGCCCAAGACTAAGAGAGCTTGCGGCGTGAGTTTGTGCCTCCAACCTACATGGAACAACTTCTACGCCAATTGGAGAACACCACCCAAGGATCCAAGTCCATCGACGAGTACTTCAAGGAGATGAACAAAGCCTTGGACGAGCCAGCGTGGATGACCCCATTCCGATGAAGTTACACTTCAAGATGGGATTGCACAACAACATCTCCAAGACTCTCTTCCTCGAGAACTACAAGTCCCTAGACGACTACTACATTGGTGCCCTCAAGGCGGAACAAGAACTCATGAAGGCCAAGGCTTCTCCACCCCAAGCACACTTCTCGAAGACCAAGCTCCAAGAAGGAAAGCATGAGGATAGTACCACCAAGATGTCCAAGCCCGACGAGCTTCAAGACGATGCTCCAAAGTTCGGCTTCATCGCCATCCCTCTTTGTGGCATTGATGGTGCCGAGTCTACTTCGACTCTTTTTCAAGACGGTGTGGTGACGACTATGACTATGGAGCTAATCAAGGAACATGCTTTGAAGGCATGCAACATGGTGACAAGCATGGAGGATGCTTCCATCTTAGGAGGCGAGAGTGATGGTGTGCCATCTTCGGCCTTCATCCACAGCAATGACAATGAGATGATTGAGCATGGGATTTTCCCTTCGACCACGGTGACATATGTTGACTTGCGTGACTTTAGACACCATATTGAGAGTGAGAGTGACTTCACCACTAGCTCGATATATGATGTGTTGCCACAATTCCCATGTGAGGAGAGCCACAACCCCCAGCACTTGAGTGAGATGAGTGACTACACCATATGTGACATTGAGTGCACCTACCTTGAGGGAGTGAGTGAACCACCACATAGAGAGAGTGAGGCCTCTATGATTCCTAATGACTTAACCTCTACCTCTATTGTGTTTTCTCATTTGGTGCTAGGTCCCATATATGATGACGCGCCGATTCTCAATGACTTTGTCCTACCTTTGGACAAAACGATGGCCATGGTGGAATATGATGCACCCCCACATGGTTCCATCAAGATGATGATATTGACCACCATTTGGTCTTCCCCATGTCACCTACGCCACTTGAGTGGAATGACAACGGTAACATAGGTGGATGTGATGCTCTAGTCCCAATAGTGGACATTCTTGACATTGATTGCTTGCATGATGTTGATCAATGTATTATCATGCTTCATGCTAGTGCGACTTCCCCATGCGATGATTTACCCATTTATGATGAGTTTGATGATTGCCATGTGGAGTCTATTAGTTGTGATGCCATGTTGCATAAGATTTCTTGTGACAATTCTTTAGGTCACATCATGTTTGACAATCTGCTTGATTTGTCATATGCTATGCATGAGATCAATCATATGTCATATTTGCAATCTCTTCATATGACTATGCATATGCCGTTAAGATAAACCCAATTTGCACATATGGCATAGATGACAAGCCCATGGTTATTTGCATTTGTTTTTCTTGTGATGATATTATGCTCCCTTTGCATCATTTATCTCATATGCCATGCCATGACCACCTAGCTTCAGATATGCATTGCTTTGGATGTTGTCCATTTTCTCCATATGATGTTTCCAACATTGCTCATGAGGAGACCCCCATAGTTTCCTCATACATTTTAGGAGATTTTAATTCATCCCATTCATTGCATGATTCCAATACTTGTGTGCACAATATGCTTCCCATGAATAAACATGCTATTGATGTGCCATATACTTGCATTCTCAATTTGTGTCCCCATCGTGTTATACACAACAACTATTCTTCATGATGGATGACATGTTCTTATACCATGCATCAAATTTCTTTGAGCGATGCTTATCTTATGCTAACTCTCACGTGCACATACACATCATGATGGATGATGTGTACATTTACCACACACAATTTCTTTGGCTTGTGTCTCTTTTGTGTAGGTACCCACGAATACTTGTCAACCTCACAATCCCAATTTTACAAAACGAGCTCTAGAGAGCAATGATGACTTGGGATCCCCTGGATTGTTTTTCCCACCGCTCTCTTCGCGCAAAGACTTCACCCATTTCTTCTACATGGCCCTCACTTGGCTATGGGTTATTGTCCATTACATATTCTATTCCCATCTTACCATGTTCACTTTGCATGATATGCTCATTCATATGCCTTTACCATGCATTTGTGACCTATGCTTTGCACTACACATGACGATTGATTCTCATACTTGTATATGTATTTGCAAGCTTGGTGAAGATATTACTTGTTATTGCCATGTTCCATCTATGACCCATTCCTATGATGATATTATGATCTTTCTTTGTCCTCGTGCTTGCGATATGTCATGTGCATTGCCTTTGCCTATTATTTGCTCACATGACATGATTGACATGATTTCCTCTAGTGTGTTGTATCTTCGCTCCACTAGTTTACACGCCTTGATTACTATGCTTGCTTATGTTGCATCACCAATGATTCATACTTGCTCCCTTCATGCGGTTGATGAAAACCATCTACATGCTTTGCACATGATTGTTATTGCTTCTTGCCATATATCTCCATGTGTTGCCTCTATCATGCTAGATGATTTCCCATGTATTGAGTGCACCAATGATTTTAGTCTTGCTAATGAGATTGCCCCCATAGCATTCTCGCATATGTTTGGAGATTTTGACATATTCCTTGTGAAGCATGCTTGTCTTACCTCTTTGCACCATATACCTAGTGCCATGAATATTGCCATTGTTGCATCATATTATTCACGCACTTCTGTTTCTAATGTTTATGTGCAAGAGAAGAGAACCATCATGATGGATGATGTGTTTATCTACCATGCGCATACGTTATTTCTTTTGTTGTGTGCATGTGTAGGATACTTGGACTTCGTGTCAACTTCCACTTCACATGAGTTGACCATCCGAGCTCTTGAGAGCGAACCACCTTCTACCACAATGATTCTACATTGCACTTGCTTGTACTTCGGCATTGTGAAGGACGCACAAGGACACGCCTACAAGGTGACATCTTTCTTGAGCATGGGTATGACGGATCATACTACTTGTGTTGCTTGCACCATGAGACTTATTGTTCATCTTGGACCACTTGATTGCACACATGTTAGAGATCTTGCTTCGACTTGTCATTTTCACCGTTACATGCATCATGATATATAGGCCTTGTGTGTTGCATCCAATTCTTGGATTACTTGCTCCTCTCATATGTTTGGTTGAAACAATGTCATCACATCACATATGCCATGTCCCATTGATTGCTACATGCTTGCCTTGATTGCCTCGCACATGACAAACAACTCCTCTTTCCATTGTGTTGAGTGCCACACGATATTCACTACACCGCATGCACATTATGCTTGGATTGTCTTGCACTTGACCCATGTGTTTAGACACTTCATTTTATTTGGTGTTGTGAATGCTTCTTATGCCTACCATAGACCTTTCATTGAGTTCTTTGCCCATGCTTGCTATGACTTTGAGGTAGATGCTTATTCTCTTGTTACACATATTTGCATCACTACCTCAATTTACATGCTTGTCCCCATGATATCTTTGATTGTACTCGATTGATATGCTTACATGCCATGTCACAATCCTTTGTCACACCATATCCTTTGCATGATGATGACACTTGTTTGGTGACTCACCTCTTGAATGCTTGGTTTTGCACTAACGCTAACCACATTTGTTTTTCCAAGTGTTTGTTGTCCTTACTCCTTTTGAAGGAATCAAAAGATGGTGCGACATTGCAGAGTGCCCATTTTGAGCTTCAAGATGACAAGTACTTGGTGAATGTCCACTTCTACACGGCGAAGCCATCTCTTTCCCATGGTGATTTGGTTTTCGATTCGAGGTCGGATCTTTCCCAGGGAGGGGAGATGATGTAGAGCATCCTATGGACATCACCATGCCAAGAGTCTGTTTGCCGAGTGACACGTGAGACATCTACTTCACATACCAAAAGGTGAATCATCTCCTTTACACGTGCTCACTTGACCCCTTCGAGGATGGTATACTACTTGACACTCCACTCGTGTGCATGCATAGCTATTGTCGGAACACTATGGGCGACGAGGAGTTCAAGCGCCAAGAAACAACTACACCATCCGCGAGGGAAGCCTGGAAGCGACGACGGAAGAAGATGGAGCTGCTGAAGCTACAGCGGCCGGATATCCGGGCCAGAGGCCGGACATCCGCCTCCTCTGCAGCTGCCCAACTGCTGCACCAACAGTTGGCCGAACAAGCCTCAGCGGCCAGACATCCGGCGCCTCCGACGGCTTGGACATCTGGCATCTCCCCTGGAAATCCGGCACCGATGTATCCAGAGAGCAGCTGAACCTCCACTTCAGCCCGCACATCCGGCTCGTCCCGAAGCCCCAAACATCCGGCCCCCATCCCGGATGTCTGGCACCTACGTGTGCATAACCGGGCCGAAGGCCCATGTATCCCCTCCTCACTTACCCCTTTGTGGCCCTAGACTATATATACTCCTCCACCTCCTTCTAGTTAGGGTTAGCGTTGTGATAGCTCATTTGAGAGATAGAGCTTCGCTCATTCATATCGGATCTACTCCACGATAGTGATAGAGGCTAAGGTGTCCCGATGTTTCGATGAGATGGTGGCTATCGTTTTCTGTGGGAGTCGACCTTGACGATCCGACTATGAACGTGCGAGACGTCGCGCCTTAGCAATCGCTAAACCAACTTCTGAGGGTTATTGACCACGCCGGAGCACGATCAACTTGACCACGAGGGTCTGTTTCCTGCGAGCAAACGAAGAACAAGCAAGAAACTGAGATTGCAATCGGGATATTGCGAATATAAGATGAAAGCTGATAGAGGCTAAGGTGTCCCGATGTTTCGATAAGATGGTGGCTATCGTTTTCTGTGGGAGTCGACCTTGATGATCCGACTACGAACGTGCGAGACGTCGCGCCTTAGCAATCGCTAAAACCAACTTCCGAGGGTTATTGACCACGCCGGAGCACGATCAACCTGACCACGAGGGTCTGTTTCCTGCGAGCAAACAAAGAACAAGCAAGAAACTGAGATTGCAATCGGGATATTGCGAATATAAGATGAAAGCTTTATTGATCAAGGTGGGGTTCTGTGACGTCTTGGTCTGGTCGTTGGACACAAACGAAGTACGCGAAGTTGCAGCTATGGCGAACTTTTAATCTAAACAAAACCCAAAGTCTAAACGACGCCCTAAGGGCTGTATATATGGAGGAAGAGGGGGGAATTTCGTGGCCCTTGAGGGTGGGGTCCGAAACCAACCCTAACTCTTGTTTCCCCACACATACGGACTCTAAAAATAGCCTATACTTAAGTATTTCGAAATTACATGGGCCTGGCCCATTAATAAGGTGACGCAGCACCTAGAATAGCCTATGGACGAATATTGAAGTGGCATCTTGTATATTTCGTCCAAGGCTTCATGCACTCCTTATGGCGGCTTCAAAGTCCTGAAATCATCACTTGTAACTCCGTTCTTGATCCCCTTGCGCATGCCATCAACTCCATGCGTGTTCTTGCTCCAATGTTCTCTTCTCCAAGCTAGGCCCTTCATTTGTAAGCAAAACAAATGTATCCAATTTAGGCAGCATCATAATCTCATGAACATTAGAATCATTACCAAGAAACGAAAGTACCTGGTAATTTAATTGGCGTGCGCGAGCTCTAGTAATTGGTCCAGTATATGTAACAGTAGGGGCTGTGGGTGTAACAATGGTATTGATGTCCTCATCATCCTCCCCTTCTTGAAATGAAGTCGTCCTCGACGGAAGCTCATCTTCCTCACCCAAATAAGGCTTCAAATCTGCAATGTTAAAAGTGGGACTAACCCCAAAATCTACAGGTAGCTCAAGTTTATATGCATTATCATTTATTTTCTCTAACACCTTAAAAGGACCATCAGCACGTGGCATTAGCTTTGATTTGCACAGATTAGGAAATCTATCTTTACGCAAATGTAACCAAACAAGATCTCCAGGCGCAAACACAACATGTTTTCTACCCTTATCTCCAGCAAGTTTATATTTAGCATTCATACGCTCAATGTTTTCCTTAGTTAACTCATGCATTTTTAAAATCAATTCAGACATTCTTTAGCATCAAAATTAACCTTCTCTGAAGATGGAAGAGGCAACAAATCAATAGGTGCACGAGGTAGGAAACCATACACAATTTCAAAAGGGCACATCTTAGTAGTAGAATGCAATGAACGATTATAAGCAAATTCAATATGAGGCAAGCATTCTTCCCACATTTTCTTGTTATTCTTCAAAACAGCCCTAAGCATAGTAGACAATGTTCTATTGATACTTCAGTTTGTCCATCAGTTTGGGGGTGACAAGTAGTACTAAAAAGCAGCTTAGTCCCCAACTTAGCCCATAAACATCTCCAAAAGTGGCTAAGAAATTTAGTATCACGATCTGAAACAATAGTATTTGGCACACCATGCAAGCGAATAATTTCACGAAAGAACAAATCAGCAACATTAACAGCATCATCGCTTTTATGACATGGTATAAAGTGTGCCATTTTCGAGAACCTATCCACGACAACAAATATGCTATCCCTCCCCTTCTTTGTTCGAGGTAAACCTAAAACAAAGTCCATAGATATATCCTCCCAAGGAACACTAGGTACTGGCAAAGGCATATATAAACCATGAGGATTGAGTCGTGACTTAGCTCTTTGACATGTAGTGCAGCGAGCAACAAAACGCTCAACATCCCGTCTCATCTTTGGCCAAAAGAAATGTGTAGCAAGTATATCTTCTGTCTTCTTGACGCCAAAGTGTCCCATTAATCCTCCTCCATGCGCCTCCTGCAACAACAAAAGACGAACGGAGCTAGCTGGAATACATAGCTTGTTAGCATGAAACACAAATCCATCATTAAGAACGAACTTGTTCCAAGTTCTCCCTTCCTTACAATTCTGCAATACATCTTTAAATTCAGCATCATGCACATATTGATCTTTGATGGTCTCCAAACCAAATATTTTAAATTCAAGTTGTGAAAGCATAGTATAACGACGAGACAATGCATCAGCAATAACACTTTCTTTACCCTTCTTGTGTTTAATGACATAAGGGAAAGTCTCAATGAATTCAACCCATTTAGCATGTCTACGGTGCAGTTTAGCTTGACTTTTAATGTGTTTCAAAGATTCATGATCAGAATGTATAACAAATTCCTTGGGCCATAAATAATGTTGCCATATTTCTAAGGTCCGAACAAGAGCATATAATTCTTTATCATAAGTAGAATAGTTCAGACTAGGACCACTCAATTTTTTCAGAAAAGTATGCAACAGGTTAGCCCTCTTGTAATAACACACCTCCTAATCCAATTCCACTAGCATCACATTCAAGCCAAAAGTCTTATTGAAATTAGGAAGTTGGAGTAAAGGAGCATGTGTCAACTTATCTTTCAAAACCGTGAAGGCTTCTTCCTGTGCGGTACCCCAAACAAAAGGCACATCCTTCTTTGTAAGCTCGTTGAGAGGTGCAGCAATGGTGCTGAAATCTCTCACAAAACGCCTATAGAAACCAGCGAGGCCAAGGAAACTCCTCACTTGTGTGACCGTTTTGGGCTGCGGCCAACTCTCAATAGCTTCAATCTTGGCTTTATCAACTTCAATTCCCTGTGGAGTAACAACATAGCCAAGAAAAGATACTCGGTCGGTGCAAAAGGTGCACTTTCCAAGGTTACCAAACAAACGTGCATCACGTAGAGCAATAAAAACAGCACGTAAATGTTCCAAATGTTCCTCCAAAGATTTGCTATAAATCAATATGTCATCAAAGTAAACTACCACAAATCGTCCAATGAAAGCACGTAAAACTTCGTTCATTAACCTCATGAAAGTACTAGGTGCATTAGTTAACCCAAAAGGCATGACTAACCACTCATATAATCCAAACTTAGTTTTAAATGCCTTTCCATTCATCTCCCAATTTCATACGAATTTGATGGTATCCACTACGCAAATCAACTTTGGAGAATATTGTAGAGCCACTCAATTCATCAAGCATATCATCTAGCCTAGGAATAGGATGACGATAACGAATAGTAATATTATTAATGCCTCTACAATCAACGCACATACGCGACGTACCATCCTTTTTCGGCACTAAAATGATAGGAACAGCACAAGGACTAAGGGATTCGCGTATATAACCTTTGTCGAGCAGTTCTTGTACTTGACGCATAATCTCCTTCGTCTCCTCTGGATTGGTACGGTATGGTGCACGGTTGGGTAGCGAAGCACCGGGAATTAAGTCAATTTGATGCTCAATCCCTCGAATAGGTGGTAATCCCGGTGGCACGTCTTGTGGAAAGACGTCAGCGAACTCCTGCAAAATGTTAGTGACAGCAGGGGGCAAAGAGGAAGGCACGTCCTCGAATGAAAATAATGCCTCTTTGCACACAAAAGCATAGCAAACAGATTTGCTGAAATCTAGCTCATCAATATCAGATTTGGTGGCAAGTAAACATGCACTTTTCAATTTAATTTCAGAAACAACAGTAGATGGTTTATTATTAGGCTTCATTTGTGCTCAAATTCTTTTGCCACAATCTGATTTTCACTCTTATTTGTCTCCTGTTTTGCTTTATTAGCTATTAATATCATCTTTCAAAATGGAATCAGGAGTCATAGGAAGCAAAGTAATATTTTTATCGTTATGAACAAGAGTATACTGATTGTTTCTACCATGGTGTACGAATTTTTATCAAATTGCCATGGTCTACCAAGTAATAAGGAACATGCTTGCATAGGTACCACATCACAATCAACATAATCAGCATATGTAGAGATACTAAAATGCACACGAACAGTACGTGTTACCTTAACCTTGCCGCTGTTGTTGAACCATTGGATGTAGTAAGGATGTGGATGTGGTCTTGTGGTGAGAGATAGCTTCTCCACCATCTCCATGCTAGCCAAGTTATTGCAGCTCCCTCCATCTATGATCACGCGAACAGAACGTTCCTTCACAACTCCCTTTGTATGGAACAAATTATGCCTCTGATTTTGCTCAGCTTGTGTAACCTGCACACTCAAAACACGTTGAGCAACTAAACTTTCATACCTGTCAGCATCTTCAGGAGCCATGTATTGCGTCTCATGATCAGAATCGTCTCCACCGTGTTCGTCACGTGTAATAAGAGCCAAAGTCTCCTCATCATAGTCACTAGCGGACTCATACCCACCATCCTCAGTAACAATCATCACACGCTTAGATGGGCATTCTCTCGCATAATGACCTCCACCCTTGCAACGTCGACAAATAATATCATGTGTTTGCCCTGTTGATGCCATGGATGAAGAAGAGCTCTTTGCAGGCCCAGAAGGTGTGCTCTTGGCAGATAGTGGTGATTGTGCCTGCTTTATTGTATCACGGTTGGAGGTGGCAGCCGACGGAGGCGCCGGTGAAGCAGAACGTGTGGAAGTAGATGATGCACGTGGTGTCCATGAAGAAGGTCGACCTGCAGAAAAGTTAGTCCGCGCCAATGCCTGTCGATCCTGCACTTCACGTTCAGCTTTACAAGCAAGATGGAATAAACGAGTGATATTAGTATACTCCTTATACTCTAGAATCGTCTGAATCTCTCTATTTAATCCACCCATAAAACGTGCAAGCATAGCTTCATTCTCCTCAACAATACCACATCTAATCATGCCAGTTTGTAATTCCTGATAATATTCTTCTACAGAATTTTTTCCCTGTCTTAAGCGCTGCAATTTTTGAAGTAATTCACGTTGATAATATGGTGGAACCCAACGAGTACGCATAGCAGTTTTCAAAGCAGCCCAATGTAGCCGGAATAGGATATAATCTACAATGCTCAAAACACCAAACACATGCAAAACTAGTGAAAGCACAAACAGCAGCAGGAACACGTCTCTCCTCGGGATATTGTAAACATGTAAATCGTTGTTCAGTTTCTAACTCCCAAGTAAGATATATATCAGGAACATATCTACCCTCAAATGGTGGAATATTCAATTTTAGTTTAGGGAGATGGTCATGATCTCGTACCTGAGGGTGAGCCCTACCATTGCCATTATTTGCATGTGGACGACCTGGTGGTTGCTGTGCTGTTGGTGGCACGTAGTTCTGATTTTGATCAACCTCATCCTCATAATCTCCACATAAGCCCTTCCAGCAGTAGAGCCACAGAAGTATCAACAGCAGCACCAGCAGTTTGGCCGACTGAAGAGGGACACGGCTCCTCGCGGAGGCTGTTTCCGACGTGGAGGTAGTCGGTGTGGTTGCTGTTGTTGCAGAGGTGTGGCAGGAGCGCCGGTGGTGGTGGTGGAAAACGCGAAAGCAATTCAGCAAACTTGTTATCGAGCTTTGTTTCAAACGTCTTCTCCATGCCATCTATCTTCTTCATGGCCTCTTCAAATCTGTTTATCACATCTTGCACCTATCCACTCATCATTTGCTGAAACGTATCATGAAGCTCCTTCTTCGTCAAGTTCTCCCAGTCAGTCTCGTCGACTTGTGATCCTGGCATGGTTAGCAGCAATAGAAACACACAAGAATATGATCCTACAGACTACTAACAAGTGGTGGTGGTGGCGGGTGTCACAAATCCGTCAAGCAAATCTCAAATTCTTACCAGTTCTTACCCAGCAGCAGGCGGTGATCGGCAACCGTTGTAGTCAAAACTCTCAAAAGCTTGGATAGAGCGATTGCCAGGGAGAGTCAAACGCACGACGTAGATGTATGTGGAGCTGGGAAGGCTTATAGTATGGTAGCAAAAAGGGTCAGCAATAATCAATTCAGAGATGCAAAGTTGAATAAACGCTCAACGACGGTACCGTGCTGGTCCTAGGCTAGACCGTGCTAGAGACGCGAGCCTAGAACACTAACAAAATCACGGCACTGCACGTAAATAAGGGAAAAGCACACACTGGAACTCTTTTTTTTCGCTCTTTTTTTTTGCGCTCCTTTTTTTTGCGCTCCTCTTTATTTTTTTTTGCGAAAAATCACTATAATGGTGAGTGTCCCAAAACTCTTCCCTCGTCAAACTGATAGGATGGGCACGAAATTTTTTTTACTTTTTTTTTCGGAAATCAGGGCAGCGACGACGAAAAAGTGCGACAAAAAATCACTATGATGGCACGTGGCTCAAAAGACTCAGAAAAGCCTAAAAATAGGATAGGGAAAATTTGCCCGTGAAAATTTTGGCCTAAAAACTGCCCGGGGGTCTCCAGACTCTTTTTTTTCCGAGACCTACGCAGGCAAGGAAACACGACTCGGAATTTAGATTGATCTCAAGAACAAACCTAATATGAGAAGAACTCGGATTGGTGGTGGATATATGGTTGTGGTATATGGCAGCGGTGGTGGTATATGGTAGCGGTGGTGGTATATGGATAGAGATTGATGGTGGTATATGGATACGGATTGGTAGTGGTATATGGATATGGATTCAGAGCGGTGGCGGATAAGCAAAAGTGGTAGATGGGCGATGATGATGGTGCGGCGGCGGCGTGACAACTTATGACCAGAACTCGAAACTCTAAAAGACTAGACTCTAAGACCAGCAACTTGACACGACGATGCAACCGCAAATTCAACAAAGAAAAAACCCTAAAAAGATTATGCAAAGGCTCAGATTGGTTCAGATATGATGAACTAACCCTAATTTTTTTTTTGTGGCTTTTTTTTCATGGACTGTAGGTATGAAGAACAGACTCGATCTAATCTATGAAAAACTGTAAAAATCTCACCGAGCAACCTGGAAATCTGATACCACTTGATAGAGGCTAAGGTGTCCCGATGTTTCGATGAGATGGTGGCTAACGTTTTCTGTGGGAGTCGACCTTGCCGATCCGACTACGAACGTGCGAGACGTCGCGCCTTAGCAATCGCTAAACCAACTTTCGAGGGTTATTGACCACGCCGGAGCACGATCAACCTGACCACGAGAGTCTGTTTCCTGCGAGCAAACGAAGAACAAGCAAGAAACTGAGATTGCAATCGGGATATTGCAAATATAAGATGAAAGCTTTATTGATCAAGGTGGGGTTCTGTGACGTCTTGGTCTGGTCGTTGGACACAAACGAAGTACGCGAAGTTGCAGCTATGGCGAACTTTTAATCTAAACAAAACCCAAAGTCTAAACGACGCCCTAAGGGCTGTATATATGGAGGAAGAGGGGGGAATTTCGTGGCCCTTGAGGGTGGGGTCCAAAACCAACCCTAACTCTTGTTTCCCCACACATACGGACTCTAAAAATAGCCTATACTTAAGTATTTCGAAATTACATGGGCCTGGCCCATTAATAAGGTGACGCAGCACCTAGAATAGCCTATGGACGAATATTATGAAGTGGCATCTTGTATATTTCGTCCAAGGCTTCATGCACTCCTTATGGCGGCTTCAAAGTCCTGAAATCATCACTTGTAACTCTGTTCTCTATCCCTTGCGCATGCCATCAACTCCATGCATGTTCTTGCTCCAATGTTCATCCTTCTCCAAGCTAGGCCCTTCATTTGTAAGCAAAACAAATGTATCCAATTTAGGCAGCATCATAATCTCATGAACATTACAATCATTACCAAGAAACGAAAGTACCTGGTAATTTAATTGGCGTGCGCGAGCTCTAGTAATTGGTCCAGTATATGTAACAGTATGGGCTGTGGGTGTAACAATGGTATTGATGTCCTCATCAGATAGAGACCGCGGCCCCTCTATGGAGAAGATCCACCTTGGATTCAAGACCTCCTCACGGAGAAGACATCAAGACCTCCTCACGGAGAAGAACCGGTTACCCGTTGTATCATCCCTTGTTGATCGTGGATCTTGTATCTCTCTTTGTGTTTCGAGGATCTAGCACATGTGTGATCATTGTTGTTGGTTTTAGTGTTTCTCTTGTGTTTCCCCTCGTGATTCCCCTTGTTTTCCGCCTCGTGTTCTTCGTGTTCATCACGGGATCCGCTCCTTTGGTGAAAGATCAGCCAATTATGGTTCTACCCTACATCACCCGGACATCCGGCCACCCCAGACATCTGGCCCTCAAGCCTGGACATCCGACCCCTAACAGCAACATCTCCATCCACCGCCCCATTTTCCATCCAAATTTCGCCCAATTTTGTTCCGGTGCCCACTTTCACTTACGCATACCACCATCACTTCCGCATAGCACCACCATTTCCTACATACACCACCATCACTTACCCATTACCAATTCCGACAATTTTGACACGTTTTGGTTTGCGAATTTGAGTTGTGGTTCCGTGTCCTACTGTGTTTTGGCTATTTAGGTACGGTTCGACATCGACATCACCGCCGCTCATCTTCGCCACGGACTCGTCATCAACGAAGACTACTCCACCAGTTTGACACCATACCGTAAGCAAGAATCGGTAACCTCATCTTGGTATCGTGATATATCATTCTTGCCATTCCATTTGATAACCACATAGCCCAATTTTGCGTATCTTACCCATCGAGACTAGCCTTTGATTATTGCCGGCAACGTCACTTGTGCACATTAGTGATCATACTTCCCATTGCATACATATCATATCATCGGTCTATATCTTGGTATCATCTTTTGTGTCACAAAGTTGTCATCGCATACACAATTACTATCTTGGTTCGTTAAACATTGCATGAGAAAAGAGCTCAAAAGAGAAAGAGCCAAACAAGATTTTAAGCAAAATGGAAAGATAAGCAAAGAGCTTTTAAGCAAGAACTATAGCATCATACTACATTAAGATTGTCATACTAGATCATCTTGGATCATATCATCGGAATACCATACATAGAGCATACTTGGGATAGAATCCCCTACATTTTTGCTTAGTAGGTTGTGCACAAGTCTTCATATCCGCCAATTGTGCAATCATGCTAGCATCTCTCAAGTGTTGTGCAACAAGAGCATTTTCATGGATTCCACATTTTGGCTCACTCCTTGGTTGCACGACCCCATTTATCTCTTTGCATGTGTGTTTCCGTGTACCATATTTTGCTATTGGTCTACTTTCTGCATTCCAAATTTGTGAATCTTTTCCAACATTATTGAAGCTCACTAACAATTCCATCAAATTTTGTGCCACCATCCTAACCGAGCTCCACTATAAGCTTTTACTTGTGTAGGTGTGAGAAACAGACAAGAATTGGTACCAATTGTGTGATGTCCTTGTTCCACATTGAGTGATCATTGATCCATCTTCAACATCGGTCAAGGTACATTTGATATAAGTTCTTCTCTTTCTCCCACTCACATATTTGTTTGGAACGATGGATAGGCCAAGTACTTCTACCAACCCACTCTTCATCGAGCAAGACGACGACATGTCCTCCTACGTCACAAAGAGCCACCTCTTTGGTGCACAACGTGCTTTTTATCAAGAGCAACAATCAATGAGTGAACACATCGACAACCTCGCCACCGACTTACGACTTTCCGAGCAACGTACAAGAGACTATTTCGACAACAAGCTCGACGACCACAAGCAAGAGATTGATGCAAGAATGGACGAGATTCGTGCTTTGTTGCTCAACCACTCTTCTTCCACTTCGTCCTCCTCAAGACGGAGCCGCTCAAGTCAACACTCCGACTACACCATCTTTGGCTCAAGTACACCGACATCGAATACTCTTCGACGTGCCGCGCTCCAAGATCGTCAAGAAAACCGCAACACTCTACTCGACATCAACTCTCAAGAGCAACGACACCGTCAAAACCAAGCTACTTTTGCGCAAGCACGAGCACGGCAACGCCAACGCTAACACAAAGAGGAAGAAAGAGCCCGACTACACTGCTACCTCTTGAGCACTGCGTTGGATTTCCCCGAAGAGGAAGGGATGATGCAGCAAAGTAGCGTCAGTATTTCCCTCAGTTTTTGAGAACCAAAGTATCAATCCAGTAGGAGGCTACGCTCGAGTTCCTCGTACCTACACAAAAACAATAGCTCAGCGCAACCAACGCGCTTAGGGGTTGTCAATCCCTTCATGGTCACTTACGAAAGTGAGATCTGATAGAGATGATATATAATATTTTTGGTATTTTTGGTATAGAGATGCAAAGTAAAAAGTAAAAGCAAAGTAAAAGAAAAGCAATAATAAAGTGATGGAGATTAATATGATGAGAAAAAGACCCGGGGGCCATAGGTTTCACTAGTGGCTTCTCTCAAGAGCATAAGTATTCTACGGTGGGTGAACAAATTACTGTTGAGCAATTGACAGAATTGAGCATAGTTATGAGAATATCTAGGTATAATCATGTATATACGCATCACGTCCGAGACAAGTAGACCGAAACGATTCTGCATCTACTACTATTACTCCACTCATCGACCGCTATCCAACATGCATCTAGAGTATTAAGTTAAAAACAGAGTAACGCCATAAGCAAGATGATATGATGTAGAGGGATAGTTTCATGCAATATGATAAAAAAACCATCTTGTTATCCTCGATGGCAACGATACAATACATGCCTTGCTGCCCCTTCTGTCACTGGGAAAGGACACCGCAAGATCGAACCCGAAGCTAAGCACTTCTCCCATGGCAAGAACAACCAATCTAGTAGGCTAAACCAAACTGATAATTCGCAGAGACTTGCAAAGATAACCAATCATACATAAAAGAATTCAGAGAAGATTCAAATATTATTCATAGATAGACTTGATCATAAACCCACAATTCATCGGTCTCAACAAACACACCGCAAAAAGAAGATTACATCGAATAGATCTCCACGAGAGTGGGGGAGAACATTGTATTGAGATCCAAAAAGAGAGAAGAAGCCATCTAGCTACTAGCTATGGACCCGTAGGTATGAAGTAAACGACTCACACTTCATCAGAGTGGCTTGGATGATGACGTAGAAGCCCTCTGTGATCGATACCCCCTCCGGCGGAGCTCCGGAACAGGCCCCAAGATGGGATCTCATGGATACAGAAAGTTGCGGCGGTGGAATTAGGTTTTTGGCTCCGTATTTGATCGTTTGGGAGTACGTGGGTATATATAGGAGGAAGAAGTACGTCGGTGGAGCAATAGGGGGCCCACGAGGGTGGGGGCGCGCCTGGGGGGTAGGGCGCGCCCCCCTACCTCGTGGCCTCCTGTTACGTGCCTTGACGTAGGGTCCAAGTCTCCTGAGTTGTATTCGATGAGAAAATCACGTTCCCGAAGGTTTCATTCCGTTCGGACTCCGTTTGATATTCCTTTTCTTCAAAACCCTAAAACAGGAAAAAAACAGCAATTCTGGGCTGGGCCTCCGGTTAATAGGTTAGTCCCAAAAATAATATAAAAGTGGATAATAAAGCCCAATAATGTCCAAAAATTATAGATACGTTGGAGACGTGTCAAGCATCCCCAAGCTTAATTCCTACTCGTCCTCAAGTAGGTAAATGATAAAAACAGAATTTTTGATGCGGAGTGCTACTTGGCATAATTT
Source organism: Triticum urartu (assembly GCF_003073215.2). Taxonomy (NCBI): domain Eukaryota; kingdom Viridiplantae; phylum Streptophyta; class Magnoliopsida; order Poales; family Poaceae; genus Triticum; species Triticum urartu. The sequence continues at coordinate 310,764,113 of NC_053028.1, read as the reverse complement.
CAATGTAAATCTTCTTAATTGTGGTATGAATATTCAGATTCAAAAGATTCAAGACAAAAGTTCATGTTGACATAAAAATAATAATACTTCAAGCATACTAACAAAGCAATTATGTCTTCTCAAAATAACATGGCCAAAGAAAGCTATCCCTACAAAATATATAGTCTGGCTATGCTCTATCTTCACCACACAAAGTATTTAAATCATGCACAACCCCGATGACAAGCCAAGCAATTGTTTCATACTTTTGACATTTTCAAAACTTTTTCGATCTTCATGCAATACATGAGCGTGAGCCATGGATATAGCACTATATGTGGAATAGAAGGGTGGTTGTGGAGAAGACAAAAAGGGAGAAGATAGTCTCACATCAACTAGGCGTATCAACGGGCTATGGAGATGCCCATTGATAGATATCAATGTGAGTGAGTAGGGATTGCCATGCAACGGATGCACTAGAGCTATAAGTATATGAAAGCTCAACAAAAGAAACTAAGTGGGTGTGCATCCAACTCGCTTGCTCATGAAGACCTAGGGCATTTTGAGGAAGCCCATCATTGGAATATACAAGCCAAGTTCTATAATGAAAAATTCCCACTAGTATATGAAAGTGACATAATGAGAGACTCTCTATCATGAAGATCATGGTGCTACTTTGAAGCACAAGTGTGGTAAAAGGATAGTAACATTGTCCCTTCTCTCTTTTTCTCTCATTTTTTTATTTGGGCCTTCTCTTTTTTTATGGCCTCTATTTTTTCGTCCGGAGTCTCATCCCGACTTGTGGGGGAATCATAGTCTCCATCATCCTTTCCTCACTTGGGACAATGCTCTAAAAATGATGATCAACACACTTTTATTTTTCTTACAACTCAACAATTACAACTCAATACTTAGAACAAAATATGACTCTATGTGAATGCCTCCGGCGGTGTACCAGGATATGCAATGAATCAAGAGTGACATGTATGAAAGAATTATGAACGGTGGCTTTGCCACAAATACAATGTCAACTACATGATCATGCTAGCAATATGACAATGATGGAGCGTGTCATAATGAACGGAGCGGTGGAAAGTTGCATGGCAATATATCTCAGAATGGCTATGGAAATGCCATGATAGGTAGGTATGGTGGCTGTTTCGAGGAAGGTATTTGGTGGGTGTATGATACCGGCGAAAAGTGCGCGGTATTAGAGAGGCTAGCAATGGTGGAAGGAAGGAAAGTGCGTATAATCCATGGACTCAACATTAGTCATAAAGAACTCATGTACTTATTGCAAAAATCTAGAAGTTATCAAAGCAAAGTATTACGCGCATGCTCCTAGGGGGATAGATTGGTAGGAAAAGACCATCGCTCGTCCCCGACCGCCACTCATAAGGAAGACAATCAATAAATAAATCATGCTCCGACTTCATCACATAACGGTTCACCATACGTGCATGCTACGGGAATCACAAACTTTACCACAAGAATTTCTCAAATTCACAACTACTCAACTAGCATGACTCTAATATCACCATCCTCATATCTCAAAACAATTATCAAGCATCAATTTCTTCTTAGTATTCAACGCACTCAAAAGAAAGTTTTACAAATCTTGAATACCAAGCATATTATTATTAAGCAAATTACCATGCTATTAAGACTCTCAAAATAATCTAAGTGAAGCATGAGAGATCAATGGTTTCTATAAAAGTAATCCACCACCGTGCTCTAAAAGATATAAGTGAAGCACTAGAGGAAAATTATATAACTCAAAAGATATAAGTGAAGCACTAGAGTAAAACTATAGAGCTCAAAAGATATAAGTGAAGCACACAGAGTATTCTATCAAATTCCAAATTATGTATGGCTCTCTCAAAAGGTGTGTACATCAAGGATGATTGTGGTAGACTAATGTAACACCCCGGATGTGATTTACCCAATATATACTCCAACTCTTGCCGTTTCCGGCGTTAAGTTATTTTATTTTCTCGGGTTCGGGTTTTTGTCTCCGTGTGCTGTTATCATTGTCATGCATCTCATATCATGTCATCATGTGCATTGCATTTGCATACATGTTCATCTCATGCATTCGAGCATTTTCCCCGTTGTCCGTTTTGCATCTCGGCGCTTCGTTCTCCTCCGGTGGTCATTTCTACCTTTTCTTTCGTGTGTGGGGATTAAACATTTCCGGATTGGACCGAGACTTGCCAAGCGGCCTTGGTTTACTACCGGTAGACCGCCTGTCAAGTTTCGTACCATTTGGACTTCGTTTGATGCTCCAACGGTTAACCGAGGGACCGAAAAGGCCTCGTGTGTGTTGCAGCCCAACACCCCTCCATTTTGGACCAAAACCCTCTCCATCATCTAGAGCGTTCGATCACGATCGCGTGGCCGAAAACTGCACCTCATTTGGACTCTCCTAGCTCCCTCCACCTCTATATAAAGACCCCTCCTCGAAAATCCCGGATCCCCTCCTTCAAACCCTAAAAAAAATCTCCTCCGCCGCCGCCGGACACGTCCGGACGGAGCCGGACGCGTCCGGATCCGCCATCGCCGCCACGTGGCAGTCGCCGATTCGCCGCGCCCCGCGCCCCACATCGCTGACCGCGCCGCCGGCCCGCAGGCCCGTGCGGGGCCCTCCCGGCCCGCGTCGCCCCGCCGCCTCACGACCCGAGCCTCCGCCGCCCTCCTCCTCGAAGTCCGGCCGCCCGAGGCGACCGGAGCCGCTGCCTGCCACCGACGCCGGCCGGCGCAAGGGCGCCCGACCCGGCTCCGCCGCCTCCCAAGGCCGGCGCCGCGCCACCCGCCGTTGTCCGGCGACCTCCTTGACGTTCGCATCGACCTCCTCGAGATCCGCGCCACTCCGGCGACCCCCTCCGGCGTCGTCCTCCTCCCTGGTGAACAGTAACGGCGGCGATCCTCAAAATCCGCGCCAGATCTGGATCTGAGGATTTGGACGGTTGACTTTTTTTGCCCGAAACCCTAATATTTTGCCATGTTCATCATGCCGTAACTCCGCATCCGTAGCTCCGTTTTGGGCACATAGCATATCAAAATGTTCGTCTCAGAGAGTGCATCATTTCATCTCATTGCATCATTTTCATTTGAGTTCATCTTGATGCCTGAAATGCTGTTGGAAGAATGCTATTTGAGATAATTGTCAGATCTGCTGCTCCAATTAGATATTTGTCATTTTTGCCATGTTTATTGTGTGCATGATATGCCCCTGAGCTCTTCATGAGTTTTGTTACATGTTTTGCCATCTATCCAGAGGTGCAACCCATGTATTTTTGTGATGTGTGTGGTGACTAGCACAAGCTTGCAAAGTGGAGCATTCGTTAATGCTGATTTCAGGGACTTAGCATTTCCACCAAGTCCTTGATCTGTTTATCTCAATATGCCATATGTTCATGTTGTTTCCTAGTGATCCGTGCCTCTTTTGAGGATGATCAGTAAGGATGTTTTGTTAATCTTGTCGTGATCTATCCATCCATGTATTTGTTTGCAATTATGGAGAACCCTACCTTGAGTCAATCGAGCTCTACTTTTGTCATTTCGTGAATCTGGGCAGATTGTCTACTTGTTAGCAATTTTGCCGAGGATGTTGTAGTTGATCCGTGCATGCTGTTGATAGAGGCAAAGGTGTCCCGATGTTTCGATGAGATGGTGGCTATCGTTTTCTGTGGGAGTCGACCTTGACGATCCGACTACGAACGTGCGAGACGTCGCGCCTTAGCAATCGCTAAACCAACTTCCAAGGGTTATTGACCACGCCGGAGCACGATCAACCTGACCACGAGGGTCTGTTTCCTGCGAGCAAACGAAGAACAAGCAAGAAACTGAGATTGCAATCGGGATATTGCGAATATAAGATGAAAGCTTTATTGATCAAGGTGGGGTTCTGTGACGTCTTGGTCTGGTCGTTGGACACAAACGAAGTACGCGAAGTTGCAGCTATGGTGAACTTTTAATCTAAACAAAACCCAAAGTCTAAACGACGCCCTAAGGGCTGTATATATGGAGGAAGAGGGGGGGAATTTCGTGGCCCTTGAGGGTGGGGTCCGAAACCAACCCTAACTCTTGTTTCCCCACACATACGGACTCTAAAAATAGCCTATACTTAAGTATTTCGAAATTACATGGGCCTGGCCCATTAATAAGGTGACGCAGCACCTAGAATAGCCTATGGACGAATATTATGAAGTGGCATCTTGTATATTTCGTCCAAGGCTTCATGCACTCCTTATGGCGGCTTCAAAGTCCTGAAATCATCACTTGTAACTTCCGTTCTTGATCCCCTTGCGCATGCCATCAACTCCATGCGTGTTCTTGCTCCAATGTTCATCCTTCTCCAAGCTAGGCCCTTCATTTGTAAGCAAAACAAATGTATCCAATTTAGGCAGCATCATAATCTCATGAACATTAGAATCATTACCAAGAAACGAAAGTACCTGGTAATTTAATTGGCGTGCGCGAGCTCTAGTAATTGGTCCAGTATATGTAACAGTAGGGGCTGTGGGTGTAACAATGGTATTGATGTCCTCATCATCCTCCCCTTCTTGAAATGAAGTCGTCCTCGACGGAAGCGCATCTTCCTCACCCAAATAAGGCTTCAAATCTGCAATGTTAAAAGTGGGACTAACCCCAAAATCTACAGGTAGCTCAAGTTTATATGCATTATCATTTATTTTCTCTAACACCTTAAAAGGACCATCAGCACGTGGCATTAGCTTTGATTTGCGCAGATTAGGAAATCTATCTTTACGCAAATGTAACCAAACAAGATCTCCAGGCGCAAACACAACATGTTTCTCTACCCTTATCTCCAGCAAGTTTATATTTAGCATTCATACGCTCAATGTTTTCCTTAGTTAACTCATGCATTTTTAAAATCAATTCAGAACGTTCTTTAGCATCAAAATTAACCTTCTGAAGATGGAAGAGGCAACAAATCAATAGGTGCACGAGGTAGGAAACCATACACAATTTCAAAAGGGCACATCTTAGTAGTAGAATGCAATGAACGATTATAAGCAAATTCAATATGAGGCAAGCATTCTTCCCACATTTTCTTGTTATTCTTCAAAACAGCCCTAAGCATAGTAGACAATGTTCTATTGACTACTTCAGTTTGTCCATCAGTTTGGGGGTGACAAGTAGTACTAAAAAGCAGCTTAGTCCCCAACTTAGCCCATAAACATCTCCAAAAGTGGCTAAGAAATTTAGTATCACGATCTGAAACAATAGTATTTGGCACACCATGTAAGCGAATAATTTCACGAAAGAACAAATCAGCAACATTAACAGCATCATCGCTTTTATGACATGGTATAAAGTGTGCCATTTTCGAGAACCTATCCACGACAACAAATATGCTATCCCTCCCCTTCTTTGTTCGAGGTAAACCTAAAACAAAGTCCATAGATATATCCTCCCAAGGAACACTAGGTACAGGCAAAGGCATATATAAACCATGAGGATTGAGTCGTGACTTAGCTCTTTGACATGTAGTGCAGCGAGCAACAAAACGCTCAACATCCCGTCTCATCTTTGGCCAAAAGAAATGTGTAGCAAGTATATCCTCCGTCTTCTTGACGCCAAAGTGTCCCATTAATCCTCCTCCATGCGCCTCCTGCAACAACAAAAGACGAACGGAGCTAGCTGGAATGCATAGCTTGTTAGCACGAAACACAAATCCATCGTTAAGAACGAACTTGTTCCAAGTTCTCCCTTCCTTACAATTCTGCAATACATCTTTAAATTCAGCATCATGAACATATTGATCTTTGATGGTCTCCAAACCAAATATTTTAAAGTCAAGTTGTGAAAGCATAGTATAACGACGAGACAAGGCATCAGCAATAACATTTTCTTTACCCTTCTTGTGTTTAATGACATAAGGGAAAGTCTCAATGAATTCAACCCATTTAGCATGTCTACGGTTCAGTTTTGCTTGACTTTTAATGTGTTTCAAAGATTCATGATCAGAATGTATAACAAATTCCTTGGGCCATAAATAATGTTGCCATGTTTCTAAGGTCCGAACAAGAGCATATAATTCTTTATCATAAGTAGAATAGTTCAGACTAGGCCCACTCAATTTTTCAGAAAAGTATGCAACAGGTTTTCCATCTTGTAATAACACACCTCCTAATCCAATTCCACTAGCATCACATTCAAGCTCAAAAGTCTTATTGAAATTAGGAAGTTGGAGTAAAGGAGCATGTGTCAACTTATCTTTCAAAACCGTGAAGGCTTCTTCCTGTGCGGTACCCCAAACAAAAGGCACATCCTTCTTTGTAAGCTCGTTGAGAGGTGCAGCAATGGTGCTGAAATCTCTCACAAAACGCCTATAGAAACCAGCGAGGCCAAGGAAACTCCTCACTTGTGTGACCGTTTTGGGCTGCGGCCAACTCTCAATAGCTTCAATCTTGGCTTTATCAACTTCAATTCCCTGTGGAGTAACAACATAGCCAAGAAAAGATACTCGGTCGGTGCAAAAGGTGCACTTTCCAAGGTTTCCAAACAAACGTGCATCACGTAGAGCAATAAAAACAGCACGTAAATGTTCCAAATGTTCCTCCAAAGATTTGCTATAAATCAATATGTCATCAAAGTAAACTACCACAAATCGTCCAATGAAAGCACGTAAAACTTCGTTCATTAACCTCATGAAAGTACTAGGTGCATTAGTTAACCCAAAAGGCATGACTAACCACTCATATAATCCAAACTTAGTTTTAAATGCTGTTTTCCATTCATCTCCCAATTTCATACGAATTTGATGTATCCACTACGCAAATCAACTTTGGAGAATATTGTAGAGCCACTCAATTCATCAAGCATATCATCTAGCCTAGGAATAGGATGACGATAACGAATAGTAATATTATTAATGCCTCTACAATCAACGCACATACGCGACGTACCATCCTTTTTCGGCACTAAAATGATAGGAACAACAAGGACTAAGGGATTCGCGTATATAACCTTTTGTCGAGCAGTTCTTGTACTTGACGCATAATCTCCTTCGTCTCCTCTGGATTGGTACGGTATGGTGCACGGTTGGGTAGCGAAGCACCGGGAATTAAGTCAATTTGATGCTCAATCCCTCGAATAGGTGGTAATCCCGGTGGCACGTCTTGTGGAAAGACGTCAGCGAACTCCTGCAAAATGTTAGTGACAGCAGGGGGCAAAGAGGAAGGCACGTCCTCGAATGAAAATAATGCCTCTTTGCACACAAAAGCATAGCAAACAGATTTGCTGAAATCTAGCTCATCAATATCAGATTTGGTGGCAAGTAAACATGCACTTTTCAATTTAATTTCAGAAACAACAGTAGATGGTTTATTATTAGGCTTCATTTGGTGCTCAAATTCTTTTGCCACAATCTGATTTTCACTCTTATTTGTCTCCTGTTTTGCTTTATTAGCTCTATTAATATCATCTTTCAAAATGGAATCAGGAGTCATAGGAAGCAAAGTAATATTTTTATCGTTATGAACAAGAGTATACTGATTGTTTCTACCATGGTGTACAGAATTTTTATCAAATTGCCATGGTCTACCAAGTAATAAGGAACATGCTTGCATAGGTACCACATCACAATCAACATAATCAGCATATGTAGAGATACTAAAATGCACACGAACAGTACGTGTTACCTTAATCTTGCCGCTGTTGTTGAACCATTGGATGTAGTAAGGATGTGGATGTGGTCTTGTGGTGAGAGATAGCTTCTCCACCATCTCCATGCTAGCCAAGTTATTGCAGCTCCCTCCATCTATGATCACGCGAACAGAACGTTCCTTCACAACTCCCTTTGTATGGAACAAATTATGCCTCTGATTTTGCTCAGCTTGTGTAACCTGCACACTCAAAACACGTTGAGCAACTAAACATTCATACCTGTCAGCATCTTCAGGAGCCATGTATTGCGTCTCATGATCAGAATCGTCTCCACCGTGTTCGTCACGTGTAATAAGAGCCAAAGTCTCCTCATCATAGTCACTAGCGGACTCATACCCACCATCCTCAGAACAATCATCACACGAGTGGGATCCGACAATCTAGTTGTTTATCCTTTGGCAGCCTTTCTTATGGGGAAATGTAGTCTAGTGTACCTCGAGCCATAGTAGTCCGCTATAGCCCGGTTCACCGGAGTCCTGCTAGCCCAGCAGTACTGTTCAGGACACTTGACTGGCCGGCATGTGTTTCACTTCGTTCCTATGTCTGTCCCTTCGGGGAAATGTCACGCGGTGATATCCGGAGTCCTGCCTAGCCTGCTACTAGCCTGCTACTGCTGATAGAGGCTAAGTGTCCCGATGTTTCGATGAGATGGTGGCTATCGTTTTCTGTGGGAGTCGACCTTGACGATCCGACTACGAACGTGCGAGACGTCGCGCCTTAGCAATCGCTAAACCAACTTCCGAGGGTTATTGACCACGCCGGACCACGCCGGAGCACGATCAACCTGACCACGAGGGTCTGTTTCCTGTGAGCAAACGAAGAACAAGCAAGAAACTGAGATTGCAATCTGGATATTGCGAATATAAGATAAAAGCTTTATTGATCAAGGTGGGGTTCTGTGACGTCTTGGTCTGGTCGTTGGATACAAACGAAGTACGCGAAGTTGCAGCTATGGCGAACTTTTAATCTAAACAAAACCCAAGTCTAAACGACGCCCTAAGGGCTGTATATATGGAGGAAGAGGGGGGAATTTCGTGGCCCTTGAGGGTGGGGTCCGAAACCAACCCTAACTCTTGTTTCCCCACACATACGGACTCTAAAAATAGCCTATACTTAAGTATTTCGAAATTACATGGGCCTGGCCCATTAATAAGGTGACGCAGCACCTAGAATAGCCTATGGACGAATATTATGAAGTGGCATCTTGTATATTTCGTCCAAGGCTTCATGCACTCCTTATGGTGGCTTCAAAGTCCTGAAATCATCACTTGTAAGTCTGTTCTTGATCCCCTTGCGCATGCCATCAACTCCATGCGTGTTCTTGCTCCAATGTTCATCCTTCTCCAAGCTAGGCCCTTCATTTGTAAGCAAAACAAATGTATCCAATTTAGGCAGCATCATAATCTCATGAACATTAGAATCATTACCAAGAAACGAAAGTACCTGGTAATTTAATTGGCGTGCGCGAGCTCTAGTAATTGGTCCAGTATATGTAACAGTAGGGGTTGTGGGTGTAACAATGGTATTGATGTCCTCATCAGCTATGTTATTGTTCTTGCCATGTCTAGCTTGTATTTTGTGTATTCTTGATGGATGTATGCTTAGTTTGTCATGACTTGCTCTGTAGTGAGTGCATCGAGCTCGTAAACATGCCTACTTGATATCTGTTTCAGCATGCTCCAGTTTTCACTAAGTCTGAGAACTGATTATGTTTTGCCATGTTCACATGCTTGCAAATGTATTTTCTGATCCCTTTTGTCTCAAGGTCACTAAGGGACTTTTGTTAAGCTCTTTGAGTAGCTCCATGCCATGCTTTACTTTGCCATGTTCAGATCCTGTAGCATATTGTTTTCATGCTCCAAAGAGTGCTATCTGATCTGAAATTCCAGACAAGTGTTAATTTCACTAAGTCTGAAATATGTTTGTCAAATGCATTTTTGCCATGCTTGTTTGAACCTGTTAATGGATGAATTGGACGTAGATTAGTGCTAGAATTTTGTTAAGCTTCATGAATGTATCCCTGCCATGTATTTTGATGCCATGTTTGGGTGTTGTAGCATGTCCATCTTGTTGCATTTAGATGGCTACTTGCTGTAAATCACAGAACGTGGTCATATTTGAATTGCTTGCCATTTTCAAACGGTAACTCCGATTCCGGCGTTCTTTATATCGTTTTCAAGCGATTTCATCTCATATTTCCAGTGGCACACTTGGATTTCCAAGTTGAGGCCAGGTTCATTCATTCTTTGTCAAATCTTGCATATGCATCACATATTGCATCCCGCATAGCATACCATCTTCGCATCAAGTTGTTTGAGTTTGCACGTGGTTGATTGTGTCCTTGTTGCTTGTTTGTCTTGTTTGGGTAGAGCCGGGAGACGAGTTCGCTAACGAGGAGCCCGTTGAGTTTGCTTTTGAGGATCCAATCAACTCTGACAACTTTGCAGGCAAGATGATCATACCCTCGAAATCACTACTATCTTTGCTTTGCTAGATGCTCGCTCTTTTGCTATGCCTATGCTACGATGCCTACCACTTGCTTATCATGCCTCCCAAATTGCCATGTCAAACCTCTAACCCACCATGTCCTAGCAAACCGTTGATTGGCTATGTTACCACTTTGCTCAGCCCCTCTTATAGCGTTGCTAGTTGCAGGTGAAGCTTGGAGACCGTTCCTTGTTGGAACATTATTTACTTGTTGGGATATCATTATATTGCCTTGTTATCTTAATGCATCTATATACTTGGTAAAGGGTGGAAGGCTCGGCCTCTCGCCTAGTGTTTTGTTCCACTCTTGCCGCCTTAGTTTCCGTCATATCGGTGTTATGTTCCCGGATTTTTGCATTCCTTACGCGGTTGGGTTATAATGGGAACCCCTTGATAGTTCGCCTTGATTAAAGCTTTTCCAGCAATGCCCAACCTTGGTTTTACCTTTTGCCACCTAGCCTCTTTTTCCCTTGGGTTTCCGAAGCCCGAGGGCCATCTTATTTAAACCCCCCCCCCCCCCCCGGGCCAGTGCTCCCCTGAGTGTTGGTCCGACTGAGTAGACTGCGGGGCCACCTCGGGGTAACTTGAGGGTTGGTTTTACTTGTAGGATGTCTCATCTGAGTGTGCCCTGAGAACGAGATATGTGCAGCTCCTATTGGGATTTGTCGGCACATTCGGGCGGCGTTGCTGGACTTGTTTTAACCTGTCGAAGTGTCTTGAAGAACCGAAATACCGAGTCTGATCGGAACATCTCGGGAGGAGGTCTATTCCTTCGTTGACCGTGAGAGCTTGTCATGGGCTAAGTTGGGACTCCCCTGCAGGGATTTGAACTTTCGAAAGCCGTGCCCGTGGTTATGGCCAGATGGGAATTTGTTAATGTCCGGTTGTAGATAACTTGAACCTTAACTTAATTAAAATGAATCAACCGTGTGAGTTACCGTGATGGTCTCTTCTCGGCGGAGTCCGGGAAGTGAACACGGTGTTGGAGTAATGCTTGCGCAGGTTGTACTTTAGTTACTCGTTCGCTCTTTGCCTCCTCTTCTCGCTCTCTTTTGCGAACAGGTTAGCCACCATATATGCTAGTCGCTTGCTGCAGCTCCACATATTTACCTTGCCTTACCTATTAAGCTTAAACAGTCTTGATCACGAGGGTGCGAGATTGCTGAGTCCCTGTGGCTCACAGATTACTTCCAAACTAGATGCAGGGCCTGATGATTCCGCTCCAGGTGACGCGCTTGAGCTCAAGTGGGAGTTCGACGAGGACTCTCAACAATACTACGTGTCTTTCCCTGATGATCAGTAGTGGTGCCCAGTTGGGGTGACCGGGACCATGTCGCATGTTGGGTTGTTCTTTTATTTTGGCGCCGTAGTCGGGCCATGAGTGTTTGATTGTTGTAATGCTATTTATGTACTTGATTGACATGGCGAGTGTAAGCCAACTATGTTATCTCCCCTTTATTATTTATATTACATGGGATGTTGTGAAGATTGCCTAACTTGCGACATTGCTTTCAATGTGGTTATGTCTCTAAGTCGTGCCTCAACACGTGGGAGCTATAGCCGCATCGAGGGCGTTACAACTAACAAGCAAAGACTCAAATTATAAAAGACGCTCCAAGCAAAACACATATCATGTGGTGAATAAAAATATAGCTCCAAGTAAAGTTACCAATAGAAGTAGACGAAAGAGGGGATGCCTTCCGGGGCATCCCCAAGCTTTGGCTTTTAGGTGTCCTTAGATTATCTTGGGGGTGCCATGGGCATACCCAAGCTTAGGCTCTTTCCACTCCTTGTTCCATAATCCATCAAATCTTTACCCAAAACTTGAAAACTTCACAACACAAAACTTAAAGTAGAAAAACTAGTGAGCTCCGTTAGCGAAAGAAAACAAAAGACCACTTCAAGGTACTGTAATGAACTCATTATTTATTTATATGGGTGTTATACCTACTGTATTCCTACTTCTCTATGGATTGTAAACTATTTTACTAGCCATAGGTTCATCAAAATAAGCAAACAACACACGAAAAACAGAATCTGTCAAAAACAGAACAGTCTGTAGTAATCTGAAGCTAGCGCACGATATGGAACCCCAAAAATTCTAAAATAAATTGATGGATGTGAGGAATTTATCTATTAATCATCTGCAAAAATAATTAACTAAATAGCACTTTCCAAATAAAAATTACAGCAGTTCTCGTGAGCGCTAAAGTTTCTGTTTTTTACAGCAAGTTCAACAAGACTTTCCCCAAGTCTTCCCAACGGTTCTACTTGGCACAAACACTAATTAAACACAAAAAACACAACCAAAACAGAGGCTAAATAATTTATTTATTACTAAACAGGAGAAAAAGCAAGGAATAAAGATAAAATTGGGTTGCCTCCCAACAAGCGCTATCGTTTAACGCCCCTAGCTAGGCATAACCAGCAAGAATAGATCTAGGTATTGCCATCTTTGGTAGGCAATTCTTCAATGAGGCATCTATCTCCCTTAGGAATTTCTTTCTTTCTAGTGATTATAAAACTCTTAGGCACAAGATCGAAAACTTCATTTGTAGCAATTGGTTCCTTAATGATAGCAAAAAGATTGGGATGAATACTTATAGATTTAAGATCCGCAGTTTCCTTACTAGATGATTCACCCTTATTTTTAGTAACATACATGAGCTTGGCAATTTTAGTAGGAGGACTTGGAGTATTATTTACGGAAGAAAAAGCGGTTCCCAAGTTCGTAATGATACCCTCAAGTTTATCAATTCTAGTAGAATCTAAGTTTACCTTCTCATTAACTGTGGGTTCCTTTTCCTTAATATTTTTCAAAGTCACTCCTACCTTAGATCCATATTGGGTAATTTGATTGTGGATCTTCTTATCTAGATTTTCAATTAATTCAATAGTTGCAACTTTGTTTTCAATAATTTCAAGTCTTTGCGTAACATGCTCCAAAGTTAACATAGTTCCATTAACCAAAAGAGGTGGTGACCCAAATAAATCTAACATAGCATTATAAGAATCAAAAGTATGGCTACCCAAGAAATTCCCTCCGGTAATGGTATCAAGGATATATCTATACCAAGGACTAACACCTACATAAAAGTTGTGGAGAAGAACTGAAGTAGATTGCTTCCTGGTAGATCTATTTTGAGCATTGCAAATTCTATACCAAGCATCTTTTAGATTTTGTCCCTCCCTTTGTTTAAAATTTAGAAATTCATTCTCGGGAGACAACGGAGAAGATATGAGACTAGCCATGACGACAAGCAAACAAGCTAACACACGAGCAAATAAAAAGCAACCGGGCAAAAGAGGCAAATAGAGAAAGAGAGGGAGGATAGAGAGAGAGAGAGGGCGAATAAAACGGCAAGGGTGAAGTGGGGGAGAGGAAAACGAGAGGCAAATGGCAAATAATGTAATGTGGGAGATAGGTATTGTGATGGGTACTTGGTATGCTGACTTTTGTGCAGACTCCCCAGCAACGGCGCCAGAAATTCTTCTTGCTACCTCTTGAGCACTGCGTTGGATTTCCTCGAAGAGGAAGGGATGATGCAGCAAAGTAGCGTAAGTATTTCCCTCGGTTTTTGAGAACCAAGGTATCAATCCAGTAGGAGGCTATACTCGAGTCCCTCGTACCTACACAAAAACAATAGCTCAACGCAACCAACGCGCTTAGGGGTTGTCAATCCCTTCACGGTCACTTACGAAAGTGAGATCTGATAGAGATGATAAATAATATTTTTCGTATAGAGATGCAAAGTAAAAAGTAAAAGCAAAGCAATAATAAAGTGATGGAGATTAATATGATGAGAAAGAGACCCGGGGGCCATAGGTTTCACTAGTGGCTTCTCTCAAGAGCATAAGTATTCTACGGTGGGTGAACAAATTACTGTTGAGCAATTGACAGAATTGAGCATAGTTATGAGAATATCTAGGTATGATCATGTATATAGGCATCACGTCCAAGACAAGTAGACCGAAACGATTCTGCATCTACTACTATTACTCCACTCATCGACCGCTATCCAACATGCATCTAGAGTATTAAGTTAAAAACAGAGTAACGCCATAAGCAAGATGATATGATGTAGAGGGATAGTTTCATGCAATATGATAAAAAAACCCATATTGTTATCCTCGATGGCAACGATACAATACATGCCTTGCTGCCCCTTCTGTCACTGGGAAAGGACACCGCAAGATCGAACCCGAAGCTAAGCACTTCTCCCATGGCAAGAACAACCAATCTAGTAGGCTAAACCAAACTGATAATTCGCAGAGACTTGCAAAGATAACCAATCATACATAAAAGAATTCAGAGAAGATTCAAATATTATTCATAGATAGACTTGATCATAAACCCACAATTCATCGGTCTCAACAAACACACCGCAAAAAGAAGATTACATCGAATAGATCTCCACGAGAGTGGGGGAGAACATTGTATTGAGATCCAGAAAGAGAGAAGAAGCCATCTAGCTACTAGCTATGGACCCGTAGGTATGAAGTAAACGACTCACACTTCATCGGAGTGGCTTGGATGATGACGTAGAAGCCCTCTGTGATCGATACCCCCTCCGGCGGAGCTCCGGAACAGGCCCCAAGATGGGATCTCGTGGATACAGAAAGTTGCGGCGGTGGAATTAGGTTTTTGGCTCCCTATTTGATCGTTTGGGGGTACGTGGGTATATATAGGAGGAAGAAGTACATCGGTGGAGCAATAGGGGGCCCACGAGGGTGGGGGGCGTGCCTGGGGGGGTAGGGCGCGCCCCCTACCTCATGGCCTCCTGTTATGTGCCTTGACATAGGGTCCAAGTTTCCTGAGTTCTATTCGGTGAGAAAATCACGTTCCCGAAGGTTTCATTCTGTTTGGACTCCGTTTGATATTCCTTTTCTTTGAAACCCTAAAACAGGCAAAAAACAGCAATTCTAGGTTGGGCCTCCGGTTAATAGGTTAGTCCCAAAAATAATATAAAAGTGGATAATAAAGCCAAATAATGTCCAAAACAGTAGATAATATAGCATGGAGCAATCAAAAATTATAGATATGTTGGAGACGTATCATACACCAAGATGCACAAGATGTCGAGGCACAATGTCAAGAATAACAATTGCGAGAAGCTCAAGCACTTGAGGCACAACATGCCCTTCGAGATTCAAGTCGAGCCATAGCCACGCGCAACCGACAAGCTCATGAGCAACAAGAAGCGCTTCACGAAGAGGTTCAAGAGAGGATTTTTCAATCAAGAGTGAATTGTCAAGTCCCTCAAGCTCCTCCACAAGCTTGACGAGCACCTCAAGTTCACCAAGAGCGAGAAGACAATGGAAATCCTCCAAGACAAGAGCAAGTTGAGGGAGACGATCCTCCTTGTCAAGGACGTCATCACCCCGACCCCAACACAATGAAGGGCAACGCTACGGCAAGCTAAAGTTCACCATGCCCAAGTTAAACGGAAGCAATGATCCCGAAGAGTACCTTTCATGGGCATTGAGGGTTGACAAAATCTTCCGCTTGCACAACTATGAGGAGAGAAGAAGATCGCTATAGCATCCCTTGAGTTCCAAGATTACGACCTCATTTGGTGGGAACAAGTCATTGAGTGTCGAGAGGCAAGAGGTGAACCACCCATCACTACTAGGGCGCAAATGAAGGATGTCATGAGAGCACGCTTCGTGCCAACCTACTACAACCGTGACCTCTTCAAGAAACTCCAACTCCTCAAGCAAGGAACTAAGAGCGTTGAAGAATACTACAAGTAAATGGAGATTGCAATGATACGAGCCAATGTCCTGGAAGATGATGAGCAAACTATGGCATGTTTCTTGAATGGACTCAATCATCCTATAAAGAAGATCGCCGACTTCCAACCATACTCAAACCTCATCGAGCTAGTGCATCAAGCTACCAAAGCGGAACGTCAAGTGCAAGATGACTTCAAGTATGCCAGCTTCTCATCCAAGTCCTATGGCTTCTCCAACACCCAAGCTTCAATGACTCCAACACCTTCTACCTCAACCAAGCCATCTACAAGCAACACCGACAAGTCAAGTTACAAGAAAACTTCGACAACCTCGAGTCATCCTCCTACAACAAGCAACTTCAAGCCAAGAGCTTGATCATCATCTACCCCAACCGATGAGACCATCAAGACTTCAAATTCTTCACATGCGGAGGCCGAGGCCAAAAGTCCTTTGAGTGTACCAACAAGCGCACCATGATCTTCAACGACGATGGTACATACGATTCCATGAGTGAAGAAGAAATGGAAGCACTTGAGCAAGTGGCCATGCATCGGCAAGCAAATGAATATCAAGAGGATCAAGTCTTTTGTGACAAAGATTCATGCCCCACTCTCGTTGTCTCCAAGGTCTTGACTCTTCAACATCAACAAGAAGAAGACCAAAGATGCCATATCTTTCATACCAAGGTCGACATTAATGGAAGGTCCGTCAATGTCATCATCGATGGAGGGAGTTGCCATAACTTGGCAAGTGAAGAACTGTGCTCCAAGCTCCAATTGGTCAAGATGAAGCACCCACATCCTACAAAGTTCAATGGCTAAGCGACTCCAACACTATCCAAGTTGGGCATAGAGTGCAAGTCTCCTTCAAAATCGGAGCTTACGAAGACACTTTGGAGTGTGATGTCATTCCAATGTCCATTTGCCACCTTCTTTTTGGGCGACCATGGCAATTTGATCGAGGTGTCATACACAACAGCCGAACGAATCACCATATATTCAAGATGAAAGGAAAGGAGTACGTACTTCGACCTATGTCTCCAAGCCAAGTGATCACCGACAAGCAAGCCACCCATCATGGAGAGAATAGCGAGAGAGAGAACCACGAAAAAGAGAGTGAGCGCCACAAGCCCAAAATGAGTGCCTCCACGATGAGCGACACGAAGAACTTAGTTCTATTTGCCACCAAAAGTGAGATAAGAGAAGTGTGTGAGAACCCATCAAGTGACATGCACTATGTCCTTTTGTGCAAGGACGAGGCACCAAAAGCTAACACCTCTCATAATCTACCTTTAGTGTTATCTTCTCTATTGCAGGAATTCCAAGATGTTTTCCCTGACGAGCTACCTCCGGGTCTACCTCCTCTACGAGGCATCGAGCACCAAATCGACCTCATCACCGGAGCACCCCTTCCTAACAAGGCTCCCTACCACGTCAACCCCGAGGAAACAAAGGAGATCCAATGGAAAGTACAACAACTCATCGACAACGGCCATGTTCGAGAAAGTTTGATCCCTTGTGTCGTCCCGGTAATCCTTGTTCCCAAGAAAGATGGTACATATTGCATGTGTTCCGATTGCCGTCCTATCAATGCTATTACTATGCGCTATCGTTACCCTATTCCACGCCTAGATGATATGCTTGATGAGCTTAGCGGAGCCACCATTTTCTCTAAGATTGATCTTAAGAGTGGCTACTATCAAATATGCATCCAAGAAGGTGATGAATGGAAACCGCATTTAGGACCAAATTTGGCTTATATGAATGGCTTGTTATGCCAATGGGTTTATCCGAAGCACCCGGTACTTTCATGCGACTCATGCATTTTGTTTTTCGACCTTACATTGGTCTATTTGTTGTGGTCTACTTTGACAATATTCTTGTGTTTAGCAAATCTCTAAAAGACCATGTCACCCACCTTCGAACCATGCTACAAACTCTTAGAAAAGAACACCTTTTTGCTAATATGGACAAATGTCTTTTTGGTGTTGATAAGCTTGTTTTCTTGGGTTTCGTTGTCTCTTCTAATGGTGTTCATGTAGATGAATCTAAGACCAATACTATTAAAACATGACCCCAACCAACCAACTTGCAACAAGTGCGTAGCTTCCTTGGTTTAGTCGGCTTCTACCGTAGATTCGTTAAGGATTTTAGCACCATTACTTCTTTGCATGCTTTGAGCAAGAAAAATGCGCCTTTTGTTTGGGGACCATCCCAAGATAACACAGTCAATGAGCTTAATAACTTTCTTACTCATGCTCCCGTGCTTGCTTTACCAAACTTTGACAAACCCTTTGAGATTCATTGAGATGCTAGTGGTAATGGCATTAGAGGTGTGTTAACGCAAGAGAAGCGCCCCATAGCTTACTTTAGTGAGAAACTTTCCGGAGCGCAACTCAATTACCCCATCTATGACAAAGAGCTATATGCTTTAGTGCGAGTTTTGCATGAATCGGAACATTGTCTTCGCCCTCATGAATTTATCATCCATACCGACCATTCAACACTGAAATACCTTAAGGGTCAAACTAAGTTGAACAAGCATCATGCTAAAATGGAGTGAATTCACTGAGTCTTTTTCTTATGTCATCAAGTACATTAAAGGTAAGGAAAATGTTGTGGCGGACGCTCTTTCCCGCATATGCATGCTTGTCACAAAACTTGAACTAAATGTCATTGGCTTTCAGCACATAAAAGACTTGTATGCGCATGATCCTACTTTTGCTATTCCTTATGCCAAATGTTTGATGCATACATCTTGGGAACGCTTTTACATCAAAATGATTATCTTATGAAAGCTAACAAACTTTGCATCCCCGAGTCTTCTCTTCGTTTGCTACTTTTGCAAGAATCTCATGCCGAAGGACTAATGGGACACTTTGGATGCGACAAGACATTTGCTACGCTCTCCAAGAACTATTTTTGGCCCAAGATGTTCCGCGACATCAACCGCTTCACCAAGCGATGCTCTACATGTTGCAAAGCTAAGTCTAAAGCTCAATACCATGGTCTCTATATGCCTCTTCCAATTTCGTATCAACCATGGGAAGATATTAGCATGGATTTTATGCTTGGTTTGCCTAGAACTAGAAATGGAAAGGATTCCGTGTTTGTTGTTGTGGACCGATTCTCTAAGATGGCTCATTTCATTCCTTGCAAAAAGATAGATGATGCTTCACATGTTCCCAATCTTTTTTGTAGGGAAATCTTACACCTACATGGAGTACCAAAGATGATTGTCTCGGACCGCAACGTTAAGTTCCTAAGCTACTTTTGGAAAACCTTATGCGACAAGCTCAGAATCAAGCTACTTTTCTTCACGGCATACCATCCACAAACCGAAGGCCAAACGGAGGTGACCAACCGCACACTCTCCATTGTACTTCGTGTGTTAATCAAGAAGAACATCAAGGAGTGGGAGGAGTGTCTACCCATTGTCGAGTACGCCTACAACCGAGCACGACATTCGACTACCAGCAAGTCCCCCTTCGAGGTCGTCTATGGTTTCAACCCGTTGTCCCCATTCCACATTATTCCCCTACCACTACAAGAGCGCACAAACATGGACGCAACTGCCCGAGTCAACTATCTCAATAAGATGCATGAAGATACAAGGCACACCATTGAGCGCCAAGTACGACGACTTGCGACCAAGCTCAACCTCAATGAGCACCCCATGGTATTCAACATTGGAGATCTTGTGTGGCTACACCTTCGCAAGGACCAGTTCCCCCACAAATGCAAGTCCAAACTTCTACCACGAGCGGATGGACCCTTCAAGGTGATTGAACGCTACAACAACAACGCCTACAAGATTGACATTCCACGAGACAAATACTCCGTGAGCGACATCTTCAATGTCAAAGATCTCTCTCCCTACCATGGTGATGAAGATTTCGATCCGAGGTCGGATCTTTCCCAAGGGAGGGGAGGTGATGCGGAGAATCCTACGGTCATCCCCATGGACCTACCATCGTCTCATGAAGTGCCAAGAGGACCAATGACACGAGCAAGAGCTAGAGCTCTCTAGACCGAGGTGACTTCCTTCCTTAGTGATATCACATATGATCCTCTCGAGACATGGCTATTACCTACGTCCGGAATGTTGTGCATGATCAGGTACCAAGAGGACCCTCCCGAAAATGCACGTGAAGACGGACAAGTCCCCAAGTTCACGGATGAAGAGAACCAACGGATGGAGTCACGAACAGCTTCCAGGCCCCGGACATCCGGCCATGACCCCGGCCATCCGGCCCCTGGAGCATCGCCCGCAGCAGCCGCCCAGCCGCCAAGCACCTACACGCCCCAGACATCCGGCCCGATCCCGGAAATCCGGACCAAGCCCGGAAATCCAGAACCCCCGGTCCTGAATGCGTCAAGGTCAGCCCCTCCAGCTCGGACATCCGGCCCCTCGTGTAAGCCTGGACATCCGGCCTCCCCTGTCTGCACAGTGTAAGGGCCCGAGGCCCGTGTATGCCTTCACCCACCTAGACTATATATACTCCTCCTCCTCCTCACTCTTTCTAGGGTTAGCGTTGTGTTAGCACATTTGTGAGATAGAGCTTCGCTCATCCTTCTGGATCTACTCCATTGCGAGGGACCGACACCTCTTCGGAGAAGATCCACTTGGATTCAAGACCCCTAACGGGAAGGCATCAAGACCTCCTCACAGAGAAGAACCGGTTACCCTTTGTTTCATCCCTTGTTGACTTTGGATTGTGTGATCTCTATGTGTACTCAAATCTAGCATATGTGTGGTCGTTCTTGTTGGTTTGAGTGATTCTCTCGTGTTTCCCCTCGTGTTCTTCGTGTTCTTTGCGGGATCCGCTCCTTTCGTGAAAGATCGGCCATCTAGGGTTCCACCCTACATCACTAGTACTTCCTTCACAAAGGCTTCCTTAGACAGGAACTTTGGAAATTTGCTGAGGAAGGTTCACTAGGAAAATTAAGTTGAATTTTGTCGTGGGGCAATGATATGGATAGGAAAAGTTGTCCAAAAAGTTTGGAGTCAATAAAGCAAAGATAAATGACACTTCCTTCTGAAAAAGTCACTTAGGGTAGAATGAGAAAAGGAATATTTGTGAATTATCTTTGATGATGCCAAGGAAGGATTTTGTCATATATGTGGAAGATATGACCTAAACAATTTATGAGAATTATTTGGGAATTTTTTGGATGACAGGAAGGTAGGTTGCTTCACAACCTAGGGCAAAAAGGATTATTCCTTTAATAGAAAAAGGAATATTCCCAATAAAAAATATTGGGATTGGGCTAAGATGAAAATGACAAGGTCTAGAGATGGTTTTGAGGATGACAAGCCACTTGGGAGCTTGAGAACATATGCTCTTCCCAGTTTTTAGGACCATAGAGCCACATAAGAGCAATTCAATTTTTCTAAATAAATCCAAAAGAAACAGAAAGGGCCAAAAATCAGCTTGTGAAAAACCTCCCCCCCCTTAAAGAAATCGCTTCCTCGAGATTTGGTTGCTTAGGAAACAAGTAGGAATATTCTGACTTAAGAAAACCGTTTCCAACTCAGGTATCCTTTTTCCTTTATATTATGTTCCCATGAAATTTCATATGAGTGACTGCCTGACTCTGGGGTGGTTTGCTTCACTGTATCCATATGCTGACAGGCTTTACCTCATATGTTACTTTGACTCCCATTTCTTTTATAGCTGCCGGCTTAACGGGGTGTGGTAGATTATCATGACTACAATATATGCTCGTCTCACAAGTTTGAGAGTTGTTTCTGATGGATGTGTCACGCTGACCACATTCCATGGAGTTGTGAACAACTTTCTTGGTGGACACCAAATATCATAGTCCTTGCATTGGATTGCTCAAATAGCTACATGTCCCTCCGGATTCAACACAATGTTGTGAATCATACTGTTTTCCTGACGGAATCTAACTTCTTGCGGGGATTTCTGAATCACCTTGGCTAGCTCCACTTTTGTGAGTATCCAATCCATGCCAAAGATTTGACAGTCTTTTGTCGGGACCAACATAAAGGGGTATGACCTTATAACAATAGTATCCACAGACTTGACTGATGATGGAGGGCTTGGCCATATATATACTCTTAATTCTTCGTGTGACCATAGGTTCTGTCAGGTGCAATATTCCGACAGGCGTACTTTTATCCTCATCCTCTGACATGGTAACATCGTTTAAATGGCAGGTTTGTCGTATCTCAAGTTTTAACCCTAGGGAAATGATCATCCGAACCCTTGCAAGAAATTGGCAAATAAATTAATAGCCACCAGAATGGTCTTTACAACTTAGATCTGGGACATTACTGAAATAACTCAACCATAGATCAAGACGGCCGAAAAGCAGCTTAGAGCATGAGAGCGTGTTGATAATAATAAAGTGGAAGTTCCCTAAGACGGCCGAAAAGCAGCTCAGAACATAGGGCCACTATCACAAAAATAAACTCAATAGTTGTACGAGATGGACGGAAAGCAGCTCAGAACTCGTGACAGTTATTGAATATAGAGAAATAAAGTCAGCATGCACCCCAGGCGGCCAAAAATAGCTCAGAACACAGGAGTGGTGCCGTCACTAGAGAAAAGTAGGCAAGGGCTCATCAGGATCATATACCAGGTTGACATGCAATTTTACGGAGCTCACTACTGTCATCAATCTTTATAGTCCTTTGTCACATTAAGGTGTATAACTGCCTTCCTTCTTTTAACAATACTCATGTGGTTGTTAGATTCTATTTACATCATCGTTCGAGTGACTTGCAAGACCTTGGTTGTATGTTGTGGCGACCCGACCCGAATGGATCAAGTCTCTGTGCTTAATTGTCATCCCTGGATCGGTATGCTGACACACACAGTACTCGAGGATTTATAACAGAGGTAAATCACATGTATAAGTAATGTAAAATACTATTACCTCAATCCAAATAGCGGAAGTAACAAGGTTGTGGATTCCCATCAACACCAATGGCAAAGTTGAGTGTAGAAATCGTAACCCAAACGTATCTCTTACTCGTCGTAAGAAATCCTGCAACATGAGACGTTGCAGCCACAAAAGGTCAGTACATTGAATGTACGGGCAAATTCACACCATAGAGTATGATGAACAATGGCTATCATTACATGCATATTTGGCTGGTGGAAAAGCTCTACGGTTATAAGGTTTTTGCAAAAAGCCAATTTTTCCCTACTACAAAGGAATAAATTTTATTTAACTATCATGGTGGTTGTTGAACATTGAGAATGGTTGACATCATTCTCAATCCCAATTAAGTAACATCATTAAACCCAACAAACTTAATTTAAAGTAACATGATGAGATTCACATGATAATCCAAGTACTAGATACTCAAGATGTCCATAACCGGGGACACGGCTAATCATGATTAGTTTATACACTCTGCAGAGGTTTGCGCACTTTTCCCCACAAGACTCAATCGCCTCCGTTTGGTTTCTCACACTACATGGTGTTTGAGAAGACGGATGACCGAGTAATAGTCTTTCAGAAGTGCTAGCACCTTACGATCGGGTAGACCGTACCACCTACATCCCCTACATTTGCTAGTCTACTACTATAAGAGTTCGCATGACTTAGTCAACTATGCTAGAGCCCATAATAGCTTGTGGCTGCACACGGAAGTTTCTAGTATGAATAATCTCATGATCCCTTTGAGCCTGGGTGGCGGTCCATAAAAAACAGGCAATCCTGGTCTACCCAGGTGCCTAGACAGGCAATCCTAGAATAACCAGGTGCCTCAATCCACCCAGATGTGTGTTTAAGTTGCCACCTTAAGTAAACCATTAATTAGAAATCTCACATCTGTCATGAATACTCTCAAAACCCAATCCACGTTTACGAGCATAGCATGCCAATGTAAGCATAACGTAAAAGTAACTCCCAAGGTTTGAATGCAGGGCAATAGGTTCCTACCTCATCAACTACTTCCCAATTCCCACATGTTATCAATCCTACTCATGCAATGTTTGAGGGTGAAACTAATGCATAAAACTGGGTATGAAAAAGGTATGATCAAAGTGTGAACTTGCCTGCAATGTTGATGAAGATGATTCGCACTCAAAAATCTTGATAGATCTACTCGTCACACTCCGGTCAATCTATCGTAAGCAAGCAATAGTAACCATACATAAGCAATCACTCAAAAGATCAGAAAGATCGAAGAAGTCGATTCGGAAAACATCAAAACCAAGAAAATAGCTCTTGCAACATAAAACAATTTCTAACAGTACCAAAATTATATGAATTTGGCCTTATCAGAAAGTTTAGGTCAAGAGCTTCGATTTGCAAAAAGAATCAACTCAAACGGAGCTACGAAACTCAAGTTATGATCACACAAAGTTTGAATTCAAATCTGATCTAATTTAAATTTTAAACTTTTCAAAAACATGTTTGAGTTGGATTACTAGATAGAGGAGATCGTAACGAAGAGGTGGGCGTTGGTTTCGTTGGATTTGGACAAACGAGTAAATAGTTGTGCTTGTTTGAAGAACAGGGACTATTCTATAAATAAAGTATTCACATTTAGGTCCCTGGCCGAAAATCTAAAAAGAAAAAAATCTAAACAACGAACGTTCACTCCTGAACCCTAAACTATGAACTCGATCGCTCCAGAGGCTAAACCAGCGAGCATTCTCTAAATATACTAAATGGGGTTTTAAAAGAAAAACCGACTACTAAAACGAAAACCTAAAAAAACCGGACCGGGCGGTTCTTACCGGTTCGATCTAGATAAACCGACGGCGGTTTACGGCGAAAACCGGTGACGGTAGTTCCCAGCGATCTCCGGCGAGATCGCGGCGACGACGGGGTAGGGCGGTGGCTGCGCGGCATGGGGCAACGGAGCTAGCGGCGGCGGCGGCGCAAGGCGAGAGGCGACAGTGGCGGCGCGGTAGAGGACCGGCGGAGGCGGCGCGGCCTTAGCAGCGGCGACGGCGCAACGCGGGGTGAGGAGTGGAGGCTTCGGCCGTCGGGGATGACGGCGCGGCGCACGGGGAGAGGGGGGCGCGCTTTTTATGGAGGGAGGGGGCGAGCTGGCGTGCAGAAGGGGGCAAGGGGCGGCGCAGAGTCCGGGGCGGCCCGGACGTCGAGGTGGCGGCGCAGCGGCGGACTCTCGAGCGGAGTCCCGCTCGGGGACGGGGCGATGGCGCGCTAGGCCGGCCCAGTCGGAGGAGGACAATTTTTTTTTTAGATTTTCCAAACAACATAAAAATAAATAAAACAAAAATAAATAAAATTTTTATATAGGCATATAATATACCAAAATTTGCAGAATTTTTTTTCTACAACATGGACATTTTTATAATGCCAAATAAAATCCACACAAAATCAGATAAATCAAAGAGTGCTACTGGTCTATTAAAATCCAATAAAAATCATTTTAGAAATACCAGAATGAATTCAAATTTATTTATCTCCAATTTTCTGATGTAGGGAATCATGTTACCCTATTTTCCATATATTTTATTTTTGGAGAAAAATAATATGAATAAAACTCAAATAACTCCAAATTGAAAATAAATTCAAAAGAACTTTTGAATTTAATTCTTTGAAACTCCCAACTCATATTTCATATAATTTGAAGAAGTCATTTTATCTTCTCTCGTGAAAATCATTGAGTTGCATAAAGTTTCTGAATTGGAAATTTCTCAAATGAAATTCAAATATTTTCAACACCCCTTGTCATTTAATTAAATGGAAGAAGTCATGTCATCTTCTCTCCAGGGTTTCATGATGAAAAAGTATTTGAATTCACATAGAGCATAAAGGCAAAAATGAAAGTTTGGGAAAGTCCTTTTATTCCCTCTCATTTAACTTTCAAAAGTTTCGAATTTCACTCACTTTCAGTCAATCAATCAAACAGTTAATCAAATCTATCTATTTATTATAACATTCCAAAATTTAGAATTTTGGGATGTTACAAACCTACCACCCTTAAAATGAATCTCGTCCTCGAGATTCGGAGAGGCTAGTTAGGGTTTGGGTGTCTCCTCAAAATCCATCGATCATCATAGGGGTCTGGGGTGCTACCACCCTTAGAAGCATGGTTACTATTCCATCAAAACCCATATACTCCATCCTTATTCTTGACAGTGTCGGTCTTCTCAGATCATAAGGATAATTCCTTGTCTGGGCTCTTCCGGTAGTGACATAACCTTTTCCTCAATTCTTCTGTCCTTTTCTCTTGGTAAGGTTATTCCAAGATTGGGTCTTCTTAGCTGTCGGGTCTGGCGCCAATACTAAACAACTATCGATATCTCATGGTGGTCAACCATTTATGGTTTCTCCTGCAGGAAATGGGTCTAGGCTTCTTTCTCACCGTATGTCCTACGATTGGCAACAGCTGCCGTGTACAAGGGAAAAATACTTATACCATTCTAAGGTTTAAACAAGGTTTTGATCGTCGTCTCTCTACTATAGGTAAGTCACTCAGATTTACCATCCCATATATCAAGGCAAACAATAAGAGTAAGTCGGTATGGTGATCAATCCATCCTGCACCCAAATCATTACCGTGTATACGGTTTAGCGAATCTCGCATTCTAACACTCGGTCATCCTCACAAACATTGCAGAATTTCTCTTGTCCATGTACCAAGTTCGGATATATCCATTTATTCTGCAAGCCAAACAACATCTATCGTTCCTTCACAACTGTCAGGTTTTGCGTTACTCCTATAAGATCATCTGTCGACAAAGGTATATCCTCTTCCAAGGTTCTTCCTTCAGCAAGAATGTGCTTGCTTCTTGGCAGGTCCTGGGGCCTGTGGGTTATGGCCCATCTCATCACTTGTAGTCCTTGAACTTGTCATCGGGCAACTTATCATTATTCCAACTTCCAACTTCCTAGTTTTCTTAAATCCATCCAATTGTACTGTCTTTCTTCCTTCTATTGGCACCAAACTAGGACATGCTTACTCAGACTCATCATGGAATTTCCCTTGATCCATATCTCCAACATCATACCTCCTTTATATCCAATAGTAATTTATCTCTTCATCCTCGTGGGATATCCCACATACCGAGGTAAAAACTTATACTTATGGAGTCCATATTCCACTTCGTGGAACATCATTATCCTTTTCGGGGTCAAGCGTCCTTATAGGGAATATTAGCCATCTCTGCATGGCACTTCTTCAACTGGGAAACGTGAAACACATCTTGAACTCCTGACAGTCCTTCGGGTGACTCCAACTTGTTCGCCACTTCTCCCATATGCTCCAAAACTCGGTATGTCCTACAAATCTCGGGGCTAATTTTTCCCTTAACTCCAAATCGTTTAATTCCTCGCAGAGGGAACACATGAAGACATGCTCTGTCTCCAATTTCATAGACCACCTCCTTGTGTTTTTTTAGTCTGCATAACTCTTCTGCCTGGACTGAGCTACCTTCAGTCTATCTCGAATAAACTTAACATTCTCTTCTGACTCCTTGATCATATTTGGTCCAAACAACTGACGGTCTCCACTTCATCCCACATACTCTTGGGTATCGAGACAAAACTCGTATTCATTTTGTCCGAAATCCACTCAGTGAAGTATCCTTATCTTTTCCAGGGGTCAAGGGTTCTTACAGGGTACTACCACCCTTAAAATGCACAAATCTCCCATAGACCATATTTCTCATATCCTCAGGAGTGGTCAAAATCCTTCTTCATAGAGTAACAACTCATAAAATCCATATCAGTACCAATGATGCTAACTTTATTCACTCTCAATTGATTACAATCTCTCGCTTTTCCATTACATGTCTCAACTCAACACCTCAATATAAAAGAAAATGTTCTCACTTCTACTACTCCATTTCTTTTGTTGCAAACTCAACTATCTAGAAAAAGTTTCCTTCTCCTTGGGGCATTCTCTGGAAAAGTGCCCTGCTCCATTACAACTAAAACATATTACTTCTGACAAGTATCGAGGTTTTCTTTTTGGGCAATTGTTGAGGTAGTGCCCTGACTCCTTGTACCTATAACAGGTGATATGACTCAGGTCCTTCCAGGAATCCAATCTGCTTCTCTTCCTGGACCTTTCCATGCCAATCATGGCTTCTATTTCTTGTGGGTCATATTCTACTTCCTCTGTCGGGAATTCTACTAGATCCCCATTCAAACAATTTTGGGAGATGTGTCCTTCTCCACATGAATAGCAAGACTTAGTGCAGGGTTTACTTGGGTCTTCTTTAGGCGTGTCCTCCATCACAGCTTCTTCTAAAATTTCCATGAGGGCTCCTTTCATTACTTCTTCCTTCTGCTGGATGGTTCGTTGTACCATGGGGTAAATGTGACACTGAGCAGGATAGTGGTAGTCCCTTCACACAAGAAACAAGTAATCTGCCTAGTTGGGCATTCTTCGGCTGGGTGACTTCCTTCACAGTTAGGGCATTCATCCTTCTGTTCTTTATGGGTGTGTCCTATTTCTCCATAAATCTTGCATGCACAAGGTTTCCTTATATCCTTTCCATAAGGCTTCAACTTCTGGGACACAAGGTGAGATCTTTGCAGAGTCAACTTTAATTCTCTCCAAGTGGTTACTCCTTGCCATCCATTCATGGTTTGGTACATCCTCCACCAAGTAGCAGCACCTCTTTCAAAGCACTAAAGAGCATGCTGGGTCATATCATTTCCAACTATAGGGTTATTCTCCATGTGATCCTCCATGTTCTGAATCCATTGGTCCGTCTCCAATTGACTCATTAGTCTAGAAAATACAAACTCATCTCCATTCATCCTCTATTGGGTCCAAGGGTTTTGGGGTGAGAAGAGAGATAGAGAGGTATACACACAATACAAACAAAAGTTTTGAAAAGACAGATTTTATTTGTGGCTGTCGGGAAAAACATCAAACAAATGACAGCTCACAATCGTCGCATCTAACGTAGGTATATAACAGGGGTTTGGTCTTCTAAAGATCAATAAATCTTCAACGTCTCCAAACTCTTCAAGCCTTGTTCATGCCTCCAATGGCTTCTTCCGATCATGCTTGTCTTTCTCAAGTTCTTTTGCCAGATCAACTCTGTTGACGCGAAGTCTCTCGTGACGTCCTTTAATATTCTGGAGTTGCGTTCCAAACTTCTGGGTTTCAACATCCTTGACATGGACCATTGGCACTACGGTCCTTCCGTTCCTGACTAATCTCCTGTATCTCGAGGTTTTGCTCCTCCAGCTTGGCTACTTCAACTTCTGGGTCCTGAGTTCCTCATGAAATACTTCCTTGTCAAAATACTGCTTCTTGTAGGTCCATCTTAACTTCTTGATGTAACACTCCAGATCCCGGTGATACACTAACTAAGGTTAAAACTTCACCTCTTGCTGATAGATACTCCATCAGCCTACTTCCATCAAATCCATTCTGAAGAAATGCATCCTTAACTCAGCACGGTGACAATAGCATCAGCGGGCGATGATATCACGGATAACCGTGTTTCTGCTCTTGTCATTTCCATGAGCTATCATTCCATAGTTGATATCTCCTGCCTTACGGTTTTCTGATGAGGACATCAATACCATTGTTACACCCACAGCCCATACTGTTACATATACTGGACCAATTACTAGAGCTCGCGCACGCCAATTAAATTACCAGGTACTTTCATTTCTTGGTAATGATTCTAATGTTCATGAGATTATGATGCTGCCTAAATTGGATACATTTGTTTTGCTTACAAATGAAGGGCCTAGCTTGGAGAAGGATGAACATTGGAGCAAGAACACGCATGGAGTTGATGGCATGCGCAAGGGGATCAAGAACGGAGTTACAAGTGATGATTTCAGGACTTTGAAGCCGCCATAAGGAGTGCATGAAGCCTTGGACGAAATATACAAGATGCCACTTCATAATATTCGTCCATAGGCTATTCTAGGTGCTGCGTCACCTTATTAATGGGCCAGGCCCATGTAATTTCAAAATACTTAAGTATAGGCTATTTTTAGAGTCCGTATGTGTGGGGAAACAAGAGTTAGGGTTGGTTTCGGACCCCACCCTCAAGGGCCACGAAATTCCCCCCTCTTCCTCCATATATACAGCCCTTAGGGCATCGTTTAGACTTTGGGTTTTGTTTAGATTAAAAGTTCGCCATAGCTGCAACTTCGCGTACTTCGTTTGTGTCCAACGACCAGACCAAGACGTCACAGAACCCCACCTTGATCAATAAAGCTTTCATCTTATATTCGCAACAATATCCAGATTGCAATCTCAGTTTCTTGCTTGTTCTTCGTTTGCTCGCAGGAAACAGACCCTCGTGGTCAGGTTGATCGTGCTCCGGCGTGGTCAATAACCCTCGGAAGTTGGTTTAGCGATTGCTAAGGCGCGACGTCTCCGCACGTTCGTAGTCGGATCGTCAAGGTCAACTCCCACAGAAAACGATAGCCACCATCTCATCGAAACATCGGACACTTGCCTCTATCAAGTGGTATCAGATTTCCAGGTTGCTCGGTGAGATTTTACAGTTTTTCGTAGATTAGATCGAGTCTGTTCTTCATACCTACAGTCCACGAAAAAGCCAGAAAAAAAATTAGGGTTAGTTCATCATATCCGAACCAATCTGAGCCTTTGCATAATCTTTTTAGGGTTTTTGCTTTGTTGAATTTGCGGTTGCATCGTCGTGTCAAGTTGCTGGTCTTAGAGTCTAGTCTTTTAGAGTTTCGAGTTCTGGTCACAAGTTGTCACGCCGCCGCCGCACCATCATCATCGCCCATCTACCACTTTTGCTTATCCGCCACCGCTCTGAATCCATATCCATATACCACCACCAATCCGTATCCATATACCACCATCAATCTCTATCCATATACCACCACCGCTACCATATACCACCACCGCTGCCATATACCACAACCATATATCCACCACCAATCCGAGTTCTTCTCATATTAG
Organism: Triticum urartu; assembly: GCF_003073215.2. Classification (NCBI taxonomy): domain Eukaryota; kingdom Viridiplantae; phylum Streptophyta; class Magnoliopsida; order Poales; family Poaceae; genus Triticum; species Triticum urartu. The sequence continues at coordinate 310,733,342 of NC_053028.1, read as the reverse complement.
GTTTGTTCTTAAGATCAATCTAAATTCCGATTCGTGTTTCCTTGCCTGCGTAGGTCTCGAAAAAAAAAAGAGTCTGGAGACCCCCGGGCAGTTTTTAGGCCAAAATTTTCACGGGCAAAATTTTTTTTCCCTATCCTATTTTTAGACTTTTCTGAGTCTTTTGAGCCACGTGCCATCATAGTGATTTTTTGTCGCACTTTTTCGTCGTCGCTCCCCTGATTTCCGAAAAAAAAGTGAAATTTTTTTTTTCATGCCCATCCTATCAGTTTGACGAGGGAAGAGTTTTGAGACACTCGCCATTATAGTGATTTTTCGCAAAAAAAAAGAGCGCAAAAAAAAGAGGAGCGCAAAAAAAAGAGAGCGAAAAAAAGAGAGAGTTCCAGAGTGTGCTTTTCCCTTATTTACGTGCAGCGCCGTGATTTTGTTAGTGTTCTAGGCTCGCGTCTCTAGCACGGTCTAGCCTAGGACCAGCACAGTACCGTCGTTGAGCGTTTATTCAACTTTGCATCTCTGAATTGATTATTGCTGACCCTTTTTGCTACCATACTATAAGCCTTCCCAGCTCCACATACATCTACGTCGTGCGTTTGACTCTCCATGGCCATCGCTCTATCCAAGCTTTTGAGAGTTTTTGACTACAACGGTTGCCGATCACCGCCTGCTGCTGGGTATGAACTGGTAAGAATTTGAGATTTGCTTGACGGATTTGTGACACCCGCCACCACCACCACTTGTTAGTAGTCTGTAGGATCATATTCTTGTGTGTTTCTATTGCTGCTAACCATGCCAGGATCACAAGCCGACGAGACTGACTGGGAGAACTTGACGAACAAGGAGCTTCATGATACGTTTCAGCAAATGATGAATGGACAGGTGCAAGATGTGATAAACAGATTTGAAGAGGCCATGGAGAAGATAGATGGCATGGAGAAGACGTTTGAAACAAAGCTCGATAACAAGTTTGCTGAATTGCTGTCGCATTTTCCACCACCACCACCGGCTGCTCCTGCCGCACCTCTGCAACAACAGCAACAACACCGACTACCTCCACGTCGGGAAACAGCCCTCCGCCGAGCGAGCCGTGTCCCTCTTCAGTCGGGCCAAACTGCTGGTGCTGCTGTTGATACTTCTGTGGCTCCTACTGCTGATGTGGAGGAGGATGCTTATGTGGGAGATTATGAGGATGAGGTTGATCAAAATCAGAACTACGTGCCACAAACAGCACAGCAACCACCAGGTCATCCACATGCAAATAATGGCAATGGTAGGGCTCACCCTCAGGTACGAGATCATGACCATCTCCCTAAACTAAAATTGAATATTCCACCATTTGAGGGTAGATATGTTCCTGATATATATCTTACTTGGGAGTTAGAAACTGAACAACGATTTACATGTTTACAATATCCCGAGGAGAGACGTGTTCCTGCTGCTGTTTGTGCTTTCACTAGTTTTGCATGTGTTTGGTGGTCTGAGCATTGTAGATTATATCCTATTCCGGCTACTTGGGCTGCTTTGAAAACTGCTATGCGTACTCGTTGGGTTCCACCATATTATCAACGTGAATTACTTCAAAAATTGCAGCGCTTAAGACAGGGAAAAAATTCTATAGAAGAATATTATCAGGAATTACAAACTGGCATGATTAGATGTGGTATTGTTGAGGAGAATGAAGCTATGCTTGCACGTTTTATGGGTGGATTAAATAGAGAGATTCAGACGATTCTAGAGTATAAGGAGTATACTAATATCACTCGTTTATTCCATCTTGCTTGTAAAGCTGAACGTGAAGTGCAGGATCGACAGGCATTGGCATGGACTAACTTTTCTGCAGGTCGACCTTCATCATGGACACCACGTGCATCATCTACTTCCACACGTTCTGCTACACCGGCGCCTCCGTCGGCTACCACCTCCAACCGTGATATAATAAAGCAGGCACAATCACCACTATCTGCCAAGAGCACACCTTCTGGGCCTGCAAAGAGCTCTTCTTCATCCATGGCATCAACAGGGCAAACACATGATATTATTTGTCGACGTTGCAAGGGTGGATGTCATTATGCGAGAGAATGCCCATCTAAGCGTGTGATGATTGTTACTGAGGATGGTGGGTATGAGTCCGCTAGTAAATATGATGAGGAGACTTTGGCTCTTATTACACGTGACGAACACGGTGGAGACGATTCTGATCATGAGACGCAATACATGGCTCCTGAAGATGCTGACAGGTATGAATGTTTAGTTGCTCAACGTGTTTTGAGTGTGCAGGTTACACAAGCTGAGCAAAATCAGAGGCATAATTTGTTCCATACAAAGGGAGTTGTGAAGGAACGTTCTGTTCGCGTGATCATAGATGGAGGGAGCTGCAATAACTTGGCTAGCATGGAGATGGTGGAGAAGCTATCTCTCACCACAAGACCACATCCACATCCTTACTACATCCAATGGTTCAACAACAGCGGCAAGGTTAAGGTAACACGTACTGTTCGTGTGCATTTTAGTATCTCTACATATGCTGATTATGTTGATTGTGATGTGGTACCTATGCAAGCATGTTCCTTATTACTTGGTAGACCATGGCAATTTGATAAAAATTCTGTACACCATGGTAGAAACAATCAGTATACTCTTGTTCATAACGATAAAAATATTACTTTGCTTCCTATGACTCCTGATTCCATTTTGAAAGATGATATTAATAGAGCTAATAAAGCAAAACAGGAGACAAATAAGAGTGAAAATCAGATTGTGGCAAAAGAATTTGAGCACCAAATGAAGCCTAATAATAAACCATCTACTGTTGTTTCTGAAATTAAATTGAAAAGTGCATGTTTACTTGCCACCAAATCTGATATTGATGAGCTAGATTTTAGCAAATCTGTTTGCTATGCTTTTGTGTGCAAAGAGGCATTATTTTCATTCGAGGACGTGCCTTCCTCTTTGCCCCCTGCTGTCACTAACATTTTGCAGGAGTTCGCTGACGTCTTTCCACAAGACGTGCCACCGGGATTACCACCTATTCGAGGGATTGAGCATCAAATTGACTAATTCCCGGTGCTTCGCTACCCAATCGTGCACCATACCGTACCAATCCAGAGGAGACGAAGGAGATTATGCGTCAAGTACAAGAACTGCTCGACAAAGGTTATATACGCGAATCCCTTAGTCCTTGTGCTGTTCCTATCATTTTAGTGCCGAAAAAGGATGGTACGTCGCGTATGTGCATTGATTGTAGAGGCATTAATAATATTACTATTCGTTATCTCCATCCTATTCCTAGGTTAGATGATATGCTTGATGAATTGAGTGGCTCTACAATATTCTCCAAAGTTGATTTGCGTAGTGGATACCATCAAATTCGTATGAAATTGGGAGATGAATGGAAAACAGCATTTAAAACTAAGTTTGGATTATATGAGTGGTTAGTCATGCCTTTTGGGTTAACTAATGCACCTAGTACTTTCATGAGGTTAATGAACGAAGTTTTACGTGCTTTCATTGGACGATTTGTGGTAGTTTACTTTGATGACATATTGATTTATAGCAAATCTTTGGAGGAACATTTGGAACATTTACGTGTTGTGTTTTTTGCTCTACGTGATGCACGTTTGTTTGGAAACCTTGGAAAGTGCACCTTTTGCACCGACCGAGTATCTTTTCTTGGCTATGTTGTTACTCCACAGGGAATTGAAGTTGATAAAGCCAAGATTGAAGCTATTGAGAGCTGGCCGCAGCCCAAAACGGTCACACAAGTGAGGAGTTTCCTTGGCCTCGCTGGTTTCTATAGGCGTTTTGTGAGAGATTTCAGCACCATTGCTGCACCTCTCAACGAGCTTACAAAGAAGGATGTGCCTTTTGTTTGGGGTACCGCACAGGAAGAAGCCTTCACGGTATTGAAAGATAAGTTGACACATGCTCCTTTACTCCAACTTCCTAATTTCAATAAGACTTTTGAGCTTGAATGTGATGCTAGTGGAATTGGATTAGGAGGTGTTTTATTACAAGATGGAAAACCTGTTGCATACTTTTCTGAAAAATTGAGTGGGCCTAGTCTGAACTATTCTACTTATGATAAAGAATTATATGCTCTTGTTCGGACCTTAGAAACATGGCAACATTATTTATGGCCCAAGGAATTCGTTATACATTCTGATCATGAATCTTTGAAACACATTAAAAGTCAAGCAAAACTGAACCGTAGACATGCTAAATGGGTTGAATTCATTGAGACTTTCCCTTATGTCATTAAACACAAGAAGGGTAAAGAAAATGTTATTGCTGATGCCTTGTCTCGTCGTTATACTATGCTTTCACAACTTGACTTTAAAATATTTGGTTTGGAGACCATCAAAGATCAATATGTTCATGATGCTGAATTTAAAGATGTATTGCAGAATTGTAAGGAAGGGAGAACTTGGAACAAGTTCGTTCTTAACGATGGATTTGTGTTTCGTGCTAACAAGCTATGCATTCCAGCTAGCTCCGTTCGTCTTTTGTTGTTGCAGGAGGCGCATGGAGGAGGATTAATGGGACACTTTGGCGTCAAGAAGACGGAGGATATACTTGCTACACATTTCTTTTGGCCAAAGATGAGACGGGATGTTGAACGTTTTGTTGCTCGCTGCACTACATGTCAAAGAGCTAAGTCGCGACTCAATCCTCATGGTTTATATATGCCTTTGCCTGTACCTAGTGTTCCTTGGGAGGATATATCTATGGACTTTGTTTTAGGTTTACCTCGAACAAAGAAGGGGAGGGATAGCATATTTGTTGTCGTAGATAGGTTCTCGAAAATGGCACACTTTATACCATGTCATAAAAGCGATGATGCTGTTAATGTTGCTGATTTGTTCTTTCGTGAAATTATTCGCTTACATGGTGTGCCAAATACTATTGTTTCAGATCGTGATACTAAATTTCTTAGCCACTTTTGGAGATGTTTATGGGCTAAGTTGGGGACTAAGCTGCTTTTTAGTACTACTTGTCACCCCCAAACCGATGGACAAACTGAAGTAGTCAATAGAACATTGTCTACTATGTTTGGGCTGTTTTGAAGAATAACAAGAAAATGTGGGAAGAATGCTTGCCTCATATTGAATTTGCTTATAATCGCTCATTGCATTCTACTACTAAGATGTGCCCTTTTGAAATTGTGTATGGTTTCCTACCTCGTGCACCTATTGATTTGTTGCCTCTTCCATCTTCAGAGAAGGTTAATTTTGATGCTAAAGAACGTTCTGAATTGATTTTAAAAATGCATGAGTTAACTAAGGAAAACATTGAGCGTATGAATGCTAAATATAAACTTGCTGGAGATAAGGGTAGAAAACATGTTGTGTTTGCGCCTGGAGATCTTGTTTGGTTACATTTGCGTAAAGATAGATTTCCAAATCTGCGCAAATCAAAGCTAATGCCACGTGCTGATGGTCCTTTTAAGGTGTTAGAGAAAATAAATGATAATGCATATAAACTTGAGCTACCTGTAGATTTTGGGGTTAGTCCCACTTTTAACATTGCAGATTTGAAGCCTTATTTGGGTGAGGAAGATGCGCTTCCGTCGAGGACGACTTCATTTCAAGAAGGGGAGGATGATGAGGACATCAATACCATTGTTACACCCACAGCCCCTACTGTTACATATACTGGACCAATTACTAGAGCTCGCGCACGCCAATTAAATTACCAGGTACTTTCGTTTCTTGGTAATGATTCTAATGTTCATGAGATTATGATGCTGCCTAAATTGGATACATTTGTTTTGCTTACAAATGAAGGGCCTAGCTTGGAGAAGGATGAACATTGGAGCAAGAACACGCATGGAGTTGATGGCATGCGCAAGGGGATCAAGAACGGAGTTACAAGTGATGATTTCAGGACTTTGAAGCTGCGATAAGGAGTGCATGAAGCCTTGGACGAAATATACAAGATGCCACTTCATAATATTCGTCCATAGGCTATTCTAGGTGTTGCATCACCTTATTAATGGGCCAGGCCCATGTAATTTCGAAATACTTAAGTATAGGCTATTTTTAGAGTCCGTATGTGTGGGGAAACAAGAGTTAGGGTTGGTTTCGGACCCCACCCTCAAGGGCCACGAAATTCCCCCCTCTTCCTCCATATATACAGCCCTTAGGGCGTCGTTTAGACTTTGGGTTTTGTTTAGATTAAAAGTTCGCCATAGCTGCAACTTCGCGTACTTCGTTTGTGTCCAACGACCAGACCAAGACGTCACAGAACCCCACCTTGATCAATAAAGCTTTCATCTTATAATCGCAATATCCAGATTGCAATCTCAGTTTCTTGCTTGTTCTTCGTTTGCTCGCAGGAAACAGACCCTCGTGGTCAGGTTGATCGTGCTCCGGCGTGGTCAATAACCCTCGGAAGTTGGTTTAGCGATTGCTAAGGCGCGACGTCTCGCACGTTCGTAGTCGGATCGTCAAGGTCAACTCCCACAGAAAACGATAGCCACCATCTCATCGAAACATCGGGACACCTTAGCCTCTATCAGGCAACCCGACCTGATTTGTCCGAAATGACCCTAGGTCACTAAGGAACTGACACGTGTTCCAACGGTCAGATTTCAAACACACACGGCAACTTTACTTGGGCTACAAGCAAAGCTGACTTGTCCGACTCTGGACAAGATTCGCTCTCATAGTCTTCACTCGAAGACATAGGTTTTGGTTAAGCATCACTTCAGTCATTCTGACTGGTTCTCTTGGACCCCACTTAACAGTACGGTGCTTCCTATGACTCAACAAAGAAGAAAAAGAACTACGAAAGATCGAAGTCTTCGAGCTCCATAGGCTTCATGCGATGTCTTCTCTTGTCATAGTCTTCAATGTGAATATCTTCACATACCACCTTTGACATCAATGTCTTCATACATTTTTAGGGGTCATCTCTGGTAGGAAAACCGAATCAATGAGGGACTTCTACCTGTGTTATCCTACAATTCTCACAAACACATTAGTCCCTCAACTAGGTTTGTCATCAATACTCCAAAACCAACTAGGGGTGGGACTAGATGCACTTACAATCTCCCCCTTTTTGGTGATTGATGACAAACTAGTTGAAGTTTTCAACGGGGAATATAATGTGAAATTGTAAAGGATAAGGAATTGTCTTCATAAGTTGCAAGGGCTCCCCCTGAAGATGTGCATATGAGTAGTTTGCTTTTGGAATGCAAATGCACATGGCAGGTTGTACTTGTGGAGATCCTCTTCAACTTATGATGACAATTCATTATGCATGTGAAGGTATGTGAAGATAATGACATGCATAATGGAGAATGGACGTCTGCAAAATGATCTAATTGCAGAATTTATCATCGCACATGAAGTAGCAAATAAGTAGCAGACGACCATCGAGTTTAAGTGTTACAACTCAAAGAACCAAATGTATCAAAACGAGAGTTGTAAACACTAGGAAAAATATAAAGCAACCGCCCATATGGACCCGCTTGAAGACTATCGAACTCATATGCTTCTCCCCCTTTTGTCAGTAAGGACCAAAAAGGTTTGAAGACATAGAGCATCTACTCGTTCCCATGAAGAGTAGGTGAAGCAGCAGGGTCGTCGGTGGTGATCGGCGGTGCAGAAGAACTTGGAGCAGTGTCGAAGCGTGCTGAAGGAGGGGGCGGTGAAGTAGCATCGTCTTCATCCTCGATCACTCGGGCATTCACAGTTGCCGCAGAGGAAGAGAACTCAGAGTCTTCAAGAGATGGAGTTCGTCGCAGCACTGCCCTTCGGGGAGGTGTGGAGTCAAATTTGAAGCGTTCAGAGAAGCCATCCTCTCGAAGATCATCTTCAGAGCACATAAGCGTCAGCCCTTTCCATGTGCGTCGAGAGGTTTCATGGGCAACAAAGGCATTCTTGGTGGCAAGATTGCAAATGCGGTTAACATCCACCAAGAGGCTTTGCATTTGGCGCTTCAGCTAGTCATGATGCCTATCCTGTTTCTGATGAAGAGCCACCAGAAGCTCTCGGTCATTGAGAACACGAGATCGCTTCTTGGGTCGTTGGGCAGTAGTGCTTTCGGTGGCTACAGTAAGGGCACGATGAGGTGCACGTGTAGTTCCAGCCAGAGGATAAACACGAGTGACTGCTTCAACTCCTTCAATGTTCTGAGAGAAACTTTGATGCTCCGCATTCTGAAGACTAAGAGGCTCCTTGGCAGGCTCGGGATAAATGGCTTCAACGGACATATCCACATCAGGCAGAAAGGTCCGATGATTGCGAGCAGATGGCTGATATGAGATAGCGGAGTGGAGTTTAATCAGCCGCATTATCCATGGAGCGTAGAACTTCAAGCCAAAAAGATCAGAGCCTGATGCAGCAAGTTGGCGGATGAAGAAGTCTTGTGCATTGAAGCATTTTCCATGAAGAATATAGAAGACCAAAGTCTTCATTGCACCTTCCAGCTTGGCATGTGGAGAATGCCCTTTGATGGGCCAGAGAGTTCGCCTTATGATGTGATAGATAGTCCTTGGCAGATACTCAAGGTCTTCAACAAAGAACTCCTTAGGATATGCAGCATCTTGTGGTAAGGGCTTCATCATACTGAGCATCTAACTCATGTTCGGTTCAGGCTTCTGAAAGATGTTCTCCATAGCTTCACTGTGAAGCTGACAGCCAGGTTCATAGAGATCTCCAGGAGTGGGCAGACCAGTGAGCTCAATGATATCAAAGGCTTTGGCTTCGTGATGAACATTTCCTGTCATCCACTCCAGGACCCAAGTCTTCGGATCTCTGTTGTAGCCACGTATGTGAAGTGTGGCATAAAATTGGAGCAGCAACTCTTCGTTCCAGTGCTCTTGGTCGGTGACAAAAGGCAACAGTCCAACCTCTTTGAAGCAATCCAGAGATTCTTCCAGACAGGGCAGACCAGCTATTGCTTCGGTGTCAAGACGCTTATGTGGGAAGATGCAACCTTGATTGTACAGAATGCAGGAGTAATAGCTTCGTTGTGGATAGCTCCAGAACCAATCAGAAGATATCCGTTCCCTTGAGTAGGGGTTCTTGGAGCTGTTGAAGAAAGTGTTGTCTGCTTTGAAGCCGTTGACATTGAAGGATCCACGTGTTGATGCAGGACCTGGAAACCTGGGCAACCTTGGAATTGGCTTCTGTACCTGAGGCCTGTGCTCAACATGATAGTCAAACTAAGGACCAGCAGCAGGTGCAGGAACAGAAGCAGTAGCATCATTGACTTCGCTGACTTCTGGTTCTTGGGTTGGTGTAGGCTCCACATTTGCTTCAGCCATGATAGCGTCAGTGGCTTCATTGGTGTTGGTGGTGGCAGCCTCAAGATTTTCTACCTCCACTTGATGAGCTGGAGGGTCAGGCACAGACACGTTCTTCGCGAGAACAACTTCGTCAGTAGTTGGGGGAGTGGGGACACGTTCTTCTTCTTGGGTGTCATCGGCTGATGCAGCCGGAATGTCTTCAGCAGTTTTAGCTTCAAATTCAGAGACTAGAGGCCTTGGTCCTTTGCGAAGCCTGCGTAACGCTGGCGACGCTTTTGGAGAAGGAGTTGGCTGGGCCTCAAAGTCATCTTCTTCTTGTTCTTGTGGGTGATCAGCCCATGATGCATCCTGAGCAATTGGCGTCAGAGGACGACCAATGCTGATGAGTTCGCTGTGTGTAAGCACAGGCGATGATACCTGTTGGTGCTCGATCTGAGGAAGAACTGCATCATCTTCAACATGGTCATGGTGACCAATGTCTTCAGCAGCAGTGGGATCAGCTGCTGGAAAGTCTTCAGCTTCATGAGCCTCTGTGAAAGCAGGCTCATGGACAGTCAGTTGGCGCTCTTGATGTTCAGCGGCAGGGCGAACCATGGAGATGGGTTCAACAAGTAAGGGCTCTGTGGGAGCAGCCCGTTCCTTCTTGGTCTTCCGCTTCTTCTTGAAGGGAGCAGCATCAGAGGCTTTAGAATGTTTCCTCTTTCTGGCTTCAGCCTCAGCAGTCCTTATCTTCTTCAGTTCTGAAGCGGTAGACCTGGCTTTTGGCTTCGAGCCAGTCATGCTGGTTGGGAAGACAATGGGATGTGCTTCCTGCCTTGGTGCGTCGGGTTCGGCCATAGCGGGCTTCTTCTTCTTCTTCTTCTTCTTCTTCTTCTGCTTTGCAGCCATCCTGGGGTCGATGCCAGGATGACCAAGGGCCTTGCGCTTCTCAGCCTCATTGTAGGCTTGCACACTCTTGTCAGCCAGGACCTTCATGCGCTCACGAGAACCTTGAGCTTCTGCACGTTTCTTGAGAAAGGCTTCTTTGAGCTCGTGCAGCATAATCTTAAAGTTTTTCACCTCTTACACGCTGAGCTTGGCCATATGCTTCTTGAACTGAGCTTTCTCAAAGTCAATCTTTTGCTTCAGTTCGACGATGCGCTGAGCTAGAGCTAGCTCTGAAGCAATGGCGCCATGGAAGGCGACACTGAGGCCAATTAGAAGTTGCAGATCTTCGAAGCTGAGGTTGGGCGTGTCAAACCACTCATCAATGAAGTTGTGGATGATTTCCACGTCAAAGAGAGGCAGATCATTGAAGATTTCTGCTTCTTCTTTGCTCTTGATCAGTTGCTCAAGAGCGTCATCTGCAAGATCTTCATCACTGGACAGATCAATGGCATCATTGCGCAGAATAGCAGCATCAGTCAATTCTTGGCTGGTGTGTGGCAGAGGCATCTTGACTTTCTGGGGCTTGGAGATGCGTGACAGATCTTCAGACTGCACACTGTCTTCAGGAGGTGCAGTAGCCAGTGGCTTTGCCCGTGAGATTTTTGGTGCTGAGGCAGGCTTTGAAGCTTTAGGCTACTTCAGTTTCTTTGGCTTCGGCGCTACAGGCGCTTCATCTGATTCAGCGTCATCTGCAGGCTCATCCATGGCTGTCCCTTGAACCACGATATGAGTGATGAGACCTTCCAGGTTGTAGAAGGGCCCAACAAGATTGGGTTCAGCTTCGCGGGTGCCATCGGCACGGGGAGCAGAGGGACCAGGGTTGAAGTCTAGTCCCAAAGACTTCTTGTTCTGCTTCGCTGAATTCTGGGCAAACTAGAAGTTGCGCTTGAACAGATTGTCGTCTCGACACCATAGCAGTGACGATGGGTCAGCATCCGCAGGCTGTGGTCCACGGACCATGCAGGGATAGAAGCCTTGTTCAATGGCTTCATCTCTGGACCTGGGTTGAAGATTTTTATAGAGGATGTCTCCCCATGGTCACTTGATGGCATTCTTTTCAGCATATTCCTTTGTCACAAATCTGTACTTGAACCACTGTTCTGCCCAATATCGTCGAATCCATTGGATTCGTGTCTTGCGCTGATTGTAATCCTCTTCAGGATCTGTCTTGTAAAGCTCTGAGAGGTCATCAGGAAAATCTCTTGATGTTCCCCCATGACGCTGTTTGCCACCCTTCCTTGCTGATTTCTCTGCAGCCATGAACTTCAAACTGAATGGCTTCAACACGTTCAAAGGCTTCAAAGGCTTTCGCTTGCTGGACAAACAGGAACTGGCTTCGGGAGAATTTATATGATACTGTAAGAATTCTGTAAATGAATGCAGACTATGAGAACCAAGGGATTCTCCCACGGACATGTACCTGTGACAGCATTAAGGTGCGAGGGAAGGGGAAGAGGTCATATGCATTCTCAGAAGATTTTGAAGATAAATCAGTTTAGAAGACATTGACCTCATCATGCGAAGACATTCACTCATAGATAAGGAGTTGGTTCCAGATTTGTACGAATCCACGGATCAGTACAAGTGAGGAATCTAACTACTTTGTGAAGCATAAGTGAACATACTAGGCATAATATGAGATGCAATATGAAGTGGATCCAACATGTGTGAACAGAAACTACTTGTGGTAGAAAGTGACGAATCTGTAGGATCAAAGGGGCCGTAAAAAGGAGGTTTTTATTTACCACACAAGGAACTGCTAGACGGAGTGGAAGAGGGGGCCGAGCAGTTTGATCGTTCGTGCCCTAACTTGGCGACGGAGGACACCTACAGCGGCGGCGGAGAGGACGATGTTCGCGGTCGGCGTGAAGACGGCGTCGGAGAGGTTGCGGCAGCTAAGCGCTTCGTCGCCGGCGTCGTCGAGGGCTAGCGGTGGCGCTAGGGTTCGTGCGAGAGTGGAAGAAGAGATAATGACTGTGGTGTGGCGTGTATTTATAGGGACAGGGGCGGCTCAGTGTTATTACACAGGTGCCCCTGGTGATTCACATCTGAGGAACACGTGGCCATCATGCAGCATATCGGAGGTTGTTCCACGTCCCACGCACGCCTGGATTGTCGGGTGGTCGTTCCCACTTCTCCGGGTTTTAGGTGAAGGAATTAGCATTGAAAGCGGACTTAATGTTTGTCTCTGTATCTTCTGCTGACAAGGACGCAGAGAAGACATTTGACAGTTTCAAGAGAATGCATATGATTTGGAGAGTTAGAGTTTGAGATAGAAAGCATAGAGAGGTTAGGGTCCGATCACATTCACTTAGTTCAAAAGATTCAACAAGAAGACATAGCTATAAGTGAATGTTGTAGAGGACAGAACACTAGTATATATATATAATCAACATAGTGAAGATAATCATGAAGACATGTTGAGATTGAAGCCAAACCAAATGTGAAGACATAGCAAATGTAACGCCATGAGTGAAACACTTCAAACAGAACATTTGGTGGTGGCGTTACCCACCGTATAGGAAGTGTTAGACCTAGACACGGCGCACAATTATCGTGGTGCTCCGAGGTCAAATTCCTCATTAATGTATTCACACTTAGAATGCATGTCTTCATTGATTGAAGATATACTTTGCTTCGTGTGTTGCACATCTAAGTCATAAATATGCATAAGTGTTAGGATGTGTGCCTGATCACAGGACATTTGATGATTCCAAGATATTTAGCTCACACCGTAACTTGCAAAATCTCTTCTCATCCTAGGGCTTGGTGAAGATATCTGCCAATTGCTCTTCAGTGTTGACGTGTATGATATCAATATCTTCCTTCACAACATGATCTCTGAGAAAGTGATGACGAATCTCAATGTGCTTTGTCTTCGAGTGCTGAACTGGGTTGTTGGCAATCTTGATGGCGCTTTCGTTGTCGCAGTAGAGTGGCACTTGCTTCAGATGAATGCCATAGTCTTTGAGTGTTTTGTTCATCCACAGAAGCTGAGCGCAGCAAGATCCAGCAGCAATGTATTCAGATTCAGCAGTGGAGAGAGATACACAGTTCTGCTTCTTTGAAGACCAACATACAAGTGATCATCCCAGAAAATGACATGTGCCTGATGTAGACTTGCGATCAACCTTGTCACCAACATAATCAGCATCCGAGAATCCAACTAGATCAAACTTTGAGCCCTTTGGATACCATAATCCTAGAGTTGGGGTGTAAGCCAAATATCGAAGAATTCGCTTCACAGCTAAGTGATGCGATTCCTTTGGTGCCGCTTGGAATCGAGCACACATGCAAACACTAAGCATAATATCTGGCCTAGATGCACATAGATAAAGTAAAGAACCAATCATGGAGCGGTATACCTTTTGATCAAACTCTTTACCATTATCGTCGGGACCCAGATGATGTTTGGCTGGCATTGGCGTTGTGAAGCCTTTGCAGTCTTGCATACCGAACTTCTTCAGGCAGTCTTTGAGATACTTCTCTTGAGATATAAAGATGCCGTTGTGTTGCTGTCGTATTTGAAGACCAAGGAAGAACTTCAGCTCTCCCATCATGGACATCTGGTATTGCTCTTGCATCATATATCCAAACTCTTCACTGTATTTCTGATTGGTGCAGCCGAAGATAATGTCATCCACATATATTTGGCACACAAACAGTTCACCATCATATGTCTTCATGAAGAGAGTGGGGTCGAGAGAACCAGGTGTGAAGCCTTTGCTCTTCAGGAAGTATTTGAGTGTGTCATACCAAGCCCGAGGGGCTTGTTTGAGGCCATACAGTGCCTTGTTGAGCTTGTATACCATGTCATGATGCTTTGGATCTTCAAAGCCAGGCGGTTGTGCAACATACACTTCTTCTTCAATCTTGCCATTGAGAAATGCACTCTTCACATCCATTTGATATAGAAGTATGTTATGATGATTTGCATAGGCCAGCAGTATGCATATGGCTTCAAGTCGAGCCACGGGAGCAAATGTTTCATCGAAGTCAATCCCTTCCACTTGAGTATATCCTTGATCAACGAGACGAGCTTTGTTTCTGACAACTTGACCATGCTCATCTTGCTTGTTGCGGTATATCCATTTGGTGCCTATTATATTGTGCTTCCGAGGATCAGGACGCTTAATCAGTTCCCATACATTATTCAGCTCAAACTGTTGAAGCTCTTCTTGCATAGCTTGAATCCATTCAGGTTCCATGAAGGCTTCTTCAACTTTCTTGGGTTCTGTTATTGAGACGAATGCGAAGTGCCCACAGAAATTTGCTAGCTGTGTTTCCCTTGAACGAGTGAGCGGACCGGGTGCATTGATGCTATCAATTATTCTCTCAATCTGCACTTCATTTGCAACACGAGGATGTACAGGGTGAAGATTTTGTTCTTGCTGATCATTGTCATTGTTAGAGGGATTGTCTTCAGGCTGAGCATTGTCTTCAGGTTGATCAGGTGCGGAGATGATAAGTTCCTCTTCAGGTTGAGCTTCAGAGGGTATGATTTCTCTAGTTCCCATAAGTTTGATTGATTCACTGGATGGAACTTCATCTAGCACATTTGGCAGGTGCTCTCTTTGTGAACCGTTAGTCTCATCGAACCGCACATCCACTGTTTCAACCACTTTATAATGAAAGAGATTGAAGACTCTGTAGGAGTGCGAATCCTTTCCATATCCAAGCATAAAACCCTCATGTGCTTTTGGTGCAAATTTTGAAGTGTGATGTGGATCCTTGATCCAGCACCTGGCGCCAAATACTCTGAAGTAACTGACATTTGGCTTCTTGCCAGTAAGGAGCTCATAAGATGTCTTGTTCAAAAGCTTGTGAAGATAAACACGGTTGATTGTATGGCATGCAGTATCAATGGCTTTAGGCCAGAATTTTCATGGAGTCTTGTATTCATCAAGCATCGTTCGGGCCATCTCAATGAGTGTTCTATTCTTGCGTTCGACGATGCCATTCTGCTGTGGCATGTACGGGGCTGAGAATTCATGTGTGATGCCCAAAGTATCAAGATATGTATCAAGGCCAGTGTTCTTGAATTCAGTGCCATTGTCACTTCTGATGTGCTTTATCTTGGCGCCATAGTTGTTCATTGCTCGATTGGCGAAGCGTCTGAAGACATCCTGCACTTCAGTCTTGTAGAGGATTATGTGCACCCAAGTATATCTAGAATAATCATCAACAATGACAAAGCCATAGAGACAAGCAGTAGTAAGAGTTGAGTAATGAGTGGGACCGAAAAGATCCATGTGGAGCAGTTCGAAGGGTCGAGTTGTTGTCATGATTGTCTTCGAGGGATGCTTGGCCCTCGTCATCTTTCCTGCTTCACAGGCACCGCATAAGTGATCTTTCTTGAACTTGACGCCCTCGATGCCTATGACATGCTTCTTCTTTGCAAGGGTGTGGAGGTTCCTCATGCCAGCATGCCCTAGCCTCCGATGCCAGAGCCAGCATTCTGAAGCTTTTGCCAGAAGACATACGGCAAGCTATGGTCCTGCTGAGAAATCTACCACGTACAAATCATCTTTCCTATACCCTTCAAACACTAGAGACTTGTCAGATTCCATTAGAACAAGGCAACGATATTTTCCAAACATCACGATCATGTTTAAATCGCAAAGCATTGAGACAGACATTAAGTTGAAACCAAGGGATTCAACAAGCATGACTTTATCCATGTGTTGATCCTTTGAGATTGCAACTCTACCTAGACCCAATACCTTACTTTTACCAGTGTCAGCAAATGTGATGTGACTCTTGTCGGATGGACGTAATGTTGAGTCCATAAGAAGGCTTCTCTTGCCAGTCATGTGATTGGTACACCCACTATCAATAATCCATTCTGAAGCTACTGGTGTCATACCCTACAATGCAGTTAGGGGGATAGGCTTCACGAAGAGAATTGTGAAGCAAAAACATTTGACGAACTAGTGGGTTATGAAAGCTTAGATCGAGATTTGGACTGATAGGGCGAGTAGCAAGCGATTCAGGGACAAAGTACATAATAAGACCATTCGGGCATTTGATCTTGCGCCCTACAAGATGTTTAAGGTCCCCAGCAATAGCGTCAGACGATTTTGGTTTTCTGCTGGAGACCCTTCCCTGCAAAAGAGAGTTAAGCTTTCTTAGCCACCCACATCTTCAAGGGTGGCTTAGAAGCAATAAGTCTAAGTGCAGCATCTGAGAACTTTGGCTTTGGAGCCCTAGCAAAAAGTCTTACAGGAGGACAATAGTACTCATAAGAATAAGCAGAATAGTTCTTGGTCTTATGAACATGGCGGTTTGATGAACCGCGCTCATATTCATAGGCCTGAGTATGGCTTCCCTGCAAAACATTTGCGTTAGTGCGACTCAGGTGAGTCCTCTGTCTGTATGAAGCCTTTGGACCGTATGAAGCCTGTGGTCTGGGGTTTGTCTTCTTCACCTGTGGTGTCATGATGACATTCACAGGAAGATTCTCCAAACACCTTTTCGGCACCCAGATCTTCTTCATAGGCGGTCCATTCCTACAGTTAGTACCAATATACCTGGCAAACACTTCACCATTCTGATTCTTAAACAGTTTATAGTTTGCATCAAAGGATTCATCAATAACGATGGGATTAGCACAAGTGAAGCCAGATAGGGTGGATGGATCCGCTGAGGGTTCCTTTGCAGCAACCCATGTGGTTTTGGGGTACTGCTCAGGTTTCCAGTAAGAGCCATCAGCATTCATTTTCCTTTCGAACCCAACACCCTCTTTCCTAGGGTTTCGGTTCAGGATCTGCCTTTTGAGGACATCACATAGTGTTTGATGCCCTTTGAGACTTTTGTACATCCCTGTTTCAAGCAGTGTCTTCAACCTAGCATTCTCATCAGCAATAGTAGTGGTATCCTCAGCGGAGGGGTTAGTTACCACATCAACAGTTGAAGATATTGCAATAGTAGCAGCAGTAGAACATTCAGCAACAGAGGTAGCGTTATCACGCTCAATGCATTTAAGACATGGTGGTTCAAATCCTTCCTGAGCGGAACTGATCTGTTTGGCGCGAAGTGACTCGTTTTCCTTTTGAAGATCTTCATGAGCTGCTCTCAATTTCTCAAGATCTTGCTTCCTTTGAAGATAATCATAGGAAAGCCTTTCATGAGTTGTTGAGAGCGTTTCATGACGACTTTCAAGTTCCTCATACTTAACATGAAGATTTTTTATGTCTTCAATTAAGGACTGAGATCGAGTCATTTCAGCGTCTAGCAGATCATCGCTTTTGTCTAATAGTTTTTGAATATGTTCCATAGCTTTTTGTTGTTCAGTTGCAATTTTAGCAAGTGTTTTGTAGTTGGGTTTGGAATCACAATCAGAGTCATCTTCACTAGATGTTTGATAGTGAGTAGTGCGTGTGTTTACCTTGGCACCGTGTGCCATGAAGCAGTAGGTAGGAGCGGAGTAGTCCTTGTCATTTGCATCGGTGTCAGTGATGAAGTCGTTGTCTTCAGTGTTGAAGATGGACTTGGCAACGTATGCTGTAGCCAGACTCGCAACGCCATAATCGGACTCCTCCTCAGACTCCACCTCCGCCTCCTCAGAAGCAGACTCCTCCTCTAAATCCATTTCCTTGCCAACAAACGCACGTGCCTTGCCAGATGAGCTCTTCTTGTGTGATGAAGACTTTGAGGAAGACTTGGAAGAAGACTTTGAGTATTTCTTCTTCTTCTTGTCGTCAGAGTCATACTCCTTGCTCTTCTTCTTCTTCTTCTTCTTCTTCTTCTTCTTCTTCTTGTTCTCATTGTCCCACTGCGGACACTCAGAGATGTAGTGGCCAGGTTTCTTGCACTTGTGGCATGATCTTTTCTTGTAGTCATAAGCAGAAGCTTCATCATTCCTTGAGCTTGACCGTGAAGACTTTCTGAAGTCTTTCTTCTTGGTGAATTTTTGGAACTTCTTCACAAGCATAGCAAGCTCCTTTCCAATGTCTTCAGGATCATCAGAACTGCTGTCGGATTCTTCTTCAGATGTGGAGACAGCTTTTGCCTTCAAGGCACGAGTTCACCCATAGTTGGGACCGTAGATGTCTCTTTTCTCAGAAAGCTGAAACTCGTGTGTGTTGAGCCTCTCAAGTATGTCAAACGGATCGAGTGTCTTGAAGTCAGGACGTTCTTGAATCATCAGGGCTAGGGTGTCAAACGAGCTGTCAAGTGATCTCAGGAGTGTCTTGACGACTTCATGCTTGGTGATCTCAGTGGCGCCAAGAGCTTGAAGCTCATTTGTGATATCAGTGAGTCAATCAAATGTGAGCTGGACATTCTCATTGTCATTTCTCTTGAAGCGGTTGAAGAGGTTGCGAAGGACGCTGATTCTCTGATCTCTCTGGGTTGAGACGCCTTCATTGACCTTGGAGAGCCAGTCCCATACTAGCTTAGATGTTTCCAAAGCACTTACACGGCCATATTGTCCTTTGGTCAGATGACCACAAATGATGTTCTTGGTAGTGGAGTCCAGTTGAACGAACTTCTTGACATCAGCAGCGGTGACACCTTCACCAGCCTTAGGAACACCATTCTTGACGACATATCATAGGTCGACATCAATGACTTCAAGATGCATGCGCATCTTATTCTTCCAGTAGGGATATTCACTTTCATCGAAGACGGGACATGCAGCGGAGACTTTAATTATCCCTGCAGTCGACATAGCTAAAACTCCAGGTGGTTAAACCGAATCACACAGAACAAGGGAGTACCTTGCTCTGATACCAATTGAAAGTGCGTTATATCGACTAGAGGGGGGGGTGAATGGGCGATTTTTATGAAAGTCTTAAAAACATGGACGTTTCGAAGACAAACGATAGAAATAGACCTATTACCATGCAGCGGAAGGTAGACTACAGTAGGCAAACCATAGTCAAGTATTCAATGAAGTGAAAGCACAATGACCTATAGTAGCTAGGTAGTTAGGATTAGGTAGGAAGATATTATGAAGCCAAACAGAACACGCAGTCACTCAGTGAAGATAAAAGATAGTGCAATCATACAATGACTTCACAAGGACCAATAGTAAGTAAAGGGAAAGGAAGGATGAAACCAGTGACTCGTTGAAGACAATGATTTGTTAGACCAGTTCCAGTTGCTGTGACAACTGTACATCTGGTTAGGGCGGCTAGGTATTTAAACCTGAGGACGCACAGTCCCGGACACCCGGTCCTGAACACGCAGCTCAGGACACCCAGTCCTCACCGTATTCCCCTTGAGCTAAGGTCACACAGACCTCGCCCAATCACTCTGGTAAGTCTTCAAGGTAGACTCCCAAACCTTCACAGACTTCGTTCACCGGTGATCCACACTGACTCTTGGATGCTCAGAACGCGACGCCTAACCGGCTGGAGGATTCACAGTCCTCAAGTGTAATAAGTCTTCAGATCACACAGACGGGAAGACTTAAGTGATGCCTAACACTCTTTGGCTCTGGGTGGTTAGGGCTTTATCCTCGCAAGGAATTCTCTCTCAAAGGCTTCAAGGTGGGTTGCTTTCAAACGACAAAAGCCGTACTCTAACTCTGAGCAGCCAACCATTTATGGTTGTAGGGGGTGGGCTATTTATAGCCACTAGGCAACCCGACCTGATTTGTCTGAAATGACCCTGGGTCACTAAGGAACTGACACGTGTTCCAACGGTCAGATTTCAAACACACACGACAACTTTCCTTGGGCTACAAGCAAAGCTGACTTGTCCGACTCTGGACAAGATTCGCTCTCATAGTCTTCACTTGAAGACATAGGTTTTGGTTAAGCATCACTTCAGTCATTGTGACTGGTTCTCTTGGACCCCACTTAACAGTACGGTGCTTCCTATGACTCAACAAAGAAGAAAAAGAACTATGAAAGATCGAAGTCTTCGAGCTCCATAGGCTTCATGCGATGTCTTCTCTTGTCATAGTCTTCAATGTGAATATCTTCACATACCACCTTTGACATTAATGTCTTCATACATTTTTAGGGGTCATCTCTGGTAGGAAAACCGAATCAATGAGGGACTTCTACCTGTGTTATCCTGCAATTCTCACAAACACATTAGTCCCTCAACTAGGTTTGTCATCAATACTTCAAAACCAACTAGGGGTGGGACTAGATGCACTTACAGATATCCTGGAAAACCAAAAACAAGCAAAAAAAAAACTGGCACTAGGCACTGGGTTAATAGGTAGTCCCCAAAAATGATATAATAGAGTACAAAAGTTATATAAAACATCCAAAATTGATACTATAATAGAATGGAACAATAAAAAATTATAAATACGTTGAGACGTATCACAACCCGCAGCATTAGAAGCATGTCGCCGCGGTTGCCGAAGCTTGTCGTTGTAACATCATCACGGCCGTCGAATCACCCCACGAGCGTTAGAAGCATGTCGTTGCGCCATCGCTGCGGCTCTCACAACATGACAAAGCATCACCAAGGTCGTCGAAGCATGCCGTGGCAGGATCGTCGTAGCCGCCGAAGCACACCACGGGTGTTCGAAGAATGTCGTCGTGCCAACACCGCGGCCGTCGCAACATCATCGAAGCACCCGGGATGCTATCGCAGCATCGTCACGACTGTCGAAGCACATCAAGGGCGTCTGAAGCATATCGTTGTCCCAATGTCGGGGCTGTCGCATCATCATCAAAAGCACCAATGATACCATCGCAGTATCATCGCGGCCGTCGAAGCACGTCAAGGGCGTTTGAAGCATCTCGTGGTCCCAACACCGAGGCTGCCACAACATCATCGAAACAACAGGGATGCCATTGCAACATCCTCACGGCCGTCGAAGCACATCAGGGGCGTTCGAAGCATGTGGTTGTGCCATCTCCATGGCCATCGCATCACGCCTTGTAGCATTGTCACGACCATTGAAGCAGTCACCTTGTAGCATTGTCACGACCGTTGAAGCACTTGGGTGTCGCAAAGACCGCCATCCAGCATTGTAGCACTGGCCGCGGCCTCAAAGTTGCGCTTGTAGCAAGCAAATCACCATCGCAACATCGTATGAGGTGCGTCAGACCTTGTAGACAACAACCACTTGATTGATGACCTTTGGAGCAACTCTGTCGTTGCAACAACGACTGTTAATTTTGACTTGCAAAGGTGCACGCTGCTGCATGCCACTACTAGCTGAGGACGCATGTTGCTGGAAGTCATCGATGAGAATGCAAGTGCGCATGTGGCTGCGAGGCATGGAATGAAAAAGGATGAGTTGAAATTAACGACCATGATCATGCTAATCAAGCGGTCAGTGAGGCGGTTGATCCCGACGCGGGATCATCCGACTGATTGCTAACACTGGCCTTTTTTTGAGGGGGTGGTATTATAGATTAAGTTTTTTTGATATAAAGATTAGTTTTTTTAGACAAGGTATTATAGTTTAGGTTTTTTTTGAGGGGTAGGTATTTTAGATTTTTTAGGTGTAGGTATTTTAGATTAGGTTTTTTTAGAGGTAAAGCCAACTTTATTAATCAAACTCCACAATGTGTGAGATACAACACTGATCATGAGACTGGCCAAGCCACACATGACACCCTGGTGGTAAAGATAAAGGAAACTTAGCTAACTTGTGAGCTTCCAAATTGACAGCTCGATTCTCAAAAGTGAAGTTACAAAGAAAAGATGATGATCTCAACTTTATAGCCTCATATGGACTCTGGTTGTCCCTAGCAATGTCGCCAATCACTTGTTTACAGTCAGAAACCACAACAAATCGTTGTACATTCATATCTTCTGCTAGAGTGATAGCCTCTCTACATGCTATAGCCTCGAGCGTCGCTGGGTCGCATACTCCCGCAATGACAAGTGATGAGCTCCCCAGATAGACACCTTGGCTATCTCTACATATGGCTGCCGCTGCACCTCCTCTCTGAAATCTTACCGCCGCATCAACATGGATCTTAGCATAGCTAGCAGGGGTGCCTTCGGCCTTGGTACATGAGCAGTAGAAGAAGTCGCAGCCACTGGGGAAATCTTTCCAGGAAGAGAAGCCGTTCCCAGATCAGCCATGAAACGGACTATAAACTCCTTCGTCGCCCGAGGTGTTTGGAAGATGGATTCATGGATACTTTCCTCCTCGAAGTCCATATCACCCACAATGTGACCGACATCAGTGTGAACTTCTCATGCGACAGCGAGTCCATAAGTCCAAAGAGTCAGCTCTTCGCTCTCATCTCTGTTGATGCTACCAGACTGCAGGCCAAGTCCTCATCTATCAACGCCCAAATGTATCTGAAGACCGTGCACCCCAGAAGGGAGTGACGCCAGGAGTCGGGAGCTCCACAAAGGCTACAAGAGCTAGTCGTTGACATATGATGATGAGCCCTCGCATCCTCGGTCGACGTATGACGATGACAAGTACCAGGAGGAACGGGAGGGATTTTAGATTAGGTATATATATATATATTGAGAGAAAGATTAGGTATATATATAATACTCTAGGCTATCCCGCCCGCGGAAATGGAAGAGAAGCCCAGATAACAGCCCAGCATGCTCCACGGCCCGGTCCGAGTAAGTTGACCAGCCCAACAGTAGTGAGCGGAGGAGGAGGCAATACAAGTAGCACTTGTCTTCTCCACCCCCAACTCCTCTCTCCACACCACAAGCCGCCGCCACCGCCCGCTGGGAGGGGAATAGAAATCGTGTGTATCGTAGGGTTGCGCAAATCGCCGTCTCCAGCAACCAATCCCCAACCCTCGAGCTATCTAACTATCCCGATCCCGATCTCCTACCATGGTGTCCGATGCCAGCAAGAAGAAAGCCGCGCAGAAGAAGGCCGCCGCCGCCGCAAAGAGGGGAGCCAAGTCCAGCGCCGCTGCCTCGTCCTCGTCGGCGTCGTCAGCGGCCGATAAGGCCGCCAATGGCATAGCGGCCCTTAACTTATCCGATCGGACATGTACCGGGGTCCTGGCTTCGCATCCGCTCTCCCGTGATATCCACGTACGTTGAGATCCGATCCCCTTTTCCTTCTTGTTGCTATTCATCCATCGTTGCAAACCTTTTTTTTCTTCTCTCGCCGCACGGATTAGTTCCACCCCCAGTGATAGAACACAAGAGTATGTACATCCTCGTCGTTCATCGCCAGATATAATATACTACCTATATTGAGCGAAAAACAGATTGCTAGATCCATGTTAAATCACTTGTGATTTCTTGGCTCTTTATATATGACCCATTCATCTCTTCTCGACGAGGAACAGTGTGGTCGTATTAGCCACTTTCCTGATCCGTTGTATCCTGGAACCATTATCGTACCAATATTATGTATATGTAAACAAGAAATAATACTCGAGTTGATATGCCAAATATGCTGGGATGTGGGGCCATGCCTACATAGTTCTTGAATGCGAATATCTGATCTAGCATCATCTCCGTCCCTCCTTCATACTAGTTGATTACTTCAATACTTTGTTGATTTCCTAATATAGTATTTGTATGTTGCAGATTGAGTCCCTTTCATTAACATTTCATGGACATGACCTTATTGTGGATTCAGAATTGGAGCTTAACTACGGGAGGTATAGTTTATACATCCGTTTATTTTCATTTCATTACAACCATGTATCCTTCTGGAGCACTTAATTGATGGTTTTATTTAACCTCAGGCGGTATGGTTTGCTCGGCTTAAATGGTTGTGGGAAATCTACCCTTCTCACCGCAATAGGCTGCAGGGAACTCCCCATTCCTGAACACATGGACATACATCATCTTACTCGTGAGATTGAGGCTTCTGACATGTCTGCGCTGCAAGCTGTTATCTGTTGTGATGAAGAAAGAGTGAAGTTGGAAAAGGAAGCTGAAATTTTGGCTGCACAGGTTAGCTATTGAACTTCTATCTTCTTATTTGCCCATTGTCTGCATTTCATCCGGGTCTATATAATTGCTTACACTTGCTGCTGACTATTTAGGATGATGGTGGCGGTGAAGCTTTGGATCTTGTATATGAGCGGTTAGAAGCAATGGATGCATCAACTGCTGAAAAGCGTGCTGCTGAGATATTGTTTGGTCTAGGTTTTGACAAGCAAATGCAAGCAAAGCCAACACGTGATTTTTCTGGGGGTTGGCGTATGAGGATTGCATTGGCAAGGGCGCTGTTCATGAACCCGACCATCCTTTTGCTTGATGAGCCAACCAACCATCTTGGTGAGTATGAAACAAATGAAAACTGCACTTGAACATGTATTTTAAATTGAAATGATGTTTTTTTTTTCTGTATTGCCTGGACTACCGTTAACATTTTTCTTCGATATAAAATCTTTGGGTGTGTGTCTAGGGCACATCTAGATGTGTCCTAGTTATTGCACATCTAAGTGACTAAATCAAGCATAGAAAGAAAAAGAGAAGTAAAACGAAAATACCCATCTCCACGTAAGATCAATGACTTAGGACTTAGATTGCAATACTCATGGCACATCTAGATGTGCTTTAGCAAAACTGAATCTTTGGCTAATGTGACACACATCCTTCTACCTCACAAAGTTATATGGTACTACTATACATAATCTTGTTTCTCTTACATAAGAGGTTCTAGTGGACTTTCCTGCATAGCTCGGTGGTCAGTTGTGCTTACTTTTGAAAGCAACCTGATTTTCTTTTTACCTTTGTTTGCAGATCTCGAGGCTTGTGTCTGGCTGGAAGAGAAATTAAAGAATTTTGAGCGTATACTTGTTGTTATCTCGCATTCCCAAGATTTTCTAAATGGAGTGTGCACTAACATCATCCACATGCAGAACAAGACCCTCAAGTTATATACTGGAAATTATGACCAGTATGTTCAAACTCGCTCTGAGCTTGAAGAGAATCAAATGAAGCAGTACAAATGGGAACAGGAACAGATAGCTAATATGAAGGAGTACATTGCACGATTTGGTCATGGATCTGCGAAGCTTGCTCGTCAGGCTCAGAGCAAAGAGAAGACTCTTGCAAAGATGGAGCGTGGTGGTCTTGCTGAGAAGGTTGTCAATGACAGGATTCTTGTATTCCGCTTTACAGATGTTGGCAAACTCCCACCACCAGTGCTGCAGTTTGCTGATGTCACATTTGGTTACACTCCGGATAATCTCATCTACAAGAACCTTGACTTCGGTGTTGACCTTGACTCGAGAGTTGCACTGGTCGGTCCCAATGGGGCTGGTAAGAGCACACTTCTGAAGCTCATGACAGGTGACCTATCTCCGTTGGATGGCATGGTCAGACGCCACAACCACCTACGCATTGCACAATTCCATCAACATCTCACTGAGAAGCTGGACCTGGACATGCCGGCCCTGCAGTACATGATGAGGGAGTACCCTGGGAATGAAGAGGAGAAGATGAGAGCTGCAATTGGCAAGTTTGGCCTGTCAGGAAAGGCACAGGTGATGCCAATGAAAAACCTGTCTGATGGGCAGAAGGCCCGTGTCATTTTTGCTTGGCTAGCATTTAGGCAGCCACAGATGCTGTTGCTTGATGAGCCGACAAATCATCTTGACATTGAGACCATTGACTCACTTGCTGAGGCACTGAAGGAATGGGACGGGGGGTTGGTCCTGGTGAGCCATGACTTCAGGCTGATCAATCAGGTTGCTCAAGAGATCTGGGTCTGTGAGAACCAGGCGGTGACTAGGTGGGAAGGCGATATCATGGATTTCAAGCAACACTTGAAGAAAAGGGCTGGTCTCTAGATTTTCTGTCTTTTCATTCTCTCGGCTCTTTGGAGATCTAGACAACCCCAAAGTTTTGCCTGTATCAGAAAAGTTTCCATCATTTAGCGTGACAAGTATGAGTACTATTGTATCGCTTAAAACATATCTTCTCTACACTATTTTACCAGACGATCCGTGTTTATTTTCATATCTTTTAACATTGTTGATCCATGATGGTTTGTTTTGCTCTGCGGTTCTAGATTTGAAGATTACCATCTATACCAATATAAAAGGAACCAAAGGGGCATATCCAATTGATCTCTACCATCAAACTAAGTCAATCCAATGATCAAGACTGCTCCAATGGAGAGTCTTCAACGTGTTTAATGTGCAATTAATATCGTATTAAATATTGCACTAATCATAGAATTAACATATAAATAATAACGTACCTAATATCTGTGTGTAATTGATATATAGTCTAAATATTAACGTGCAACACATGCAATTAATATATTGCCTAAAATATTAACATGTGTTACACGTGCACATTTACTAGTTTTCACATTTACTAGTTTTATTAAAATGATGAAATGTAGATATATTTCATTCAATTGTTATCTTTAAATTTGTATTTGTATAGTTCTACGTATGTTACACCCTTAATTGTATCTGTTCTACGAACTTGCATCTGGGTACTAGTATCTAATTTGGGACGACGGACTTTCGTGAATTAAGATCCTCGTATCAGAGGCTTCATTTATTTAAAATATAATACTTCATTTATTCAAAATATAATACTGTTTACAAAAGATTATCATTTGTAGTAGACATACACCTACAAAAAATTGTCGTTTGTAGTAGACATACGCCTTTATTGTTATATTGCTTTGCATAATCATATAGCTCACATAGTATTTATGGCTCAGCCACTGTTCATTATCTACCAAACATTTATATGCTCAGCCACCGTTCATCATCATTGTTAGAGACATTCATATAGTCATATGTTTCAGTTTTACCGAGTTGTAAGTAAATAGTAACATGATGATCATCATTAAATGTTGTCTCAGTGTGAAAATAAAAAAATAAACGTTGTCCTAGTGAAGAAATAAAAAATAAGCCTAATGAAAAAATGAGAAAAAAAGAAAAAAAAGAAGGGGCAATGTTACTATCTTTTTCCACACTTATGCTTTAAAGTAATACCATATTTTTCATATAGAGAGTCTTATATTGTCACTTTCATATACTAGTGAGAATACTTCATTATATAACATTTGTTTGTTTTGATGACGGGCTTCCTCAAATGCTCGAGGTCTCATGAGCAAGTAAGTTGGATGCACACCCACTTAGTTTTTAGTTTCAGCCTTCATACACTTATAAGTCTTGGTGTATTCGTTGCATGACAATCCGCACTCCTCGCATTGACATCAATTGATGGGTGTGACGCTCCCGATTTGACCGTACACTAATCATACACGCAAATGTGTACAATCAAGATCAAGGATTCACAGGAAGATATCACAATACAACTCTAGACACAAATTAAAATAATACAAGCTTTATATTACAAGGCAGGGGCCTCGAGGGCTCGAATACATAAGCTTGAAAACACAGGAGTCAGCGGAAGCAACAATATCTGAGTACAAACATGAGTTAAACAAGTTTGCCTTAAGAAGACTAGCACAAAAGCAACAATGATCGAAAAGGCAAGGCATCCTGCGTGGGAGCCTCCCAACTACTCCTAGCCGTCTGCGGTCTTCACGTAGTAGTAGGCATCCTCCGGGTAGTAGTAGTCATCAGTGGCGTCGTCTGGCTCCTGGGATCCGTCATCTGGTCACAACAATCGGGTATGGGGGAAAAGAAGTAGCAAAGCAACCGTGAGTACTCATCCAAAGTACTCGCAAGACTTACATCAGATCTAAACTAAGTATGCATCTGTATCAAAGGAATGGGTTGTATCTGTGGACTAAAGTGCAGAATGCCAGAAGGGAAGGGGAAAGCCTAGCCTATCGAAGACTAGCATCTTCTGGAAACCACCATCTTGCAGCAACAGGAGGGAGTAGAGTAGCATAAAGTAAAGTAGCAGTAATGTTATCAACCTCGGCCAGAGATCCTTTCTCAACTCCCTGCGAGAAAGCAATCCCAGAGCCATACTATCCAAGTGTCAACACATTCCAAATCTCATCACCATCCAGTTCTCATCACAAGTATCCAGTTCTAGTTGTATCGATCGGGATACAACTCCAAGTGTCCGCTACCGTAGGCAGACCATCGATAGATGTTTTCTTCCCTGCAGGGGTGCACCAACTTACCCACCACGCTCGATTAGTTCCGTCCGGATACACTTTCCTGGGTCATGCCCGGCCTCGGCCAAACAATATGCCGCAACCCGACCTAGGCTTAATAGAGAGGTCAACACGCCGGACTAAACCTATGCCCCCAGGGGTCATGGGCCACCTCCCCGGGAACTCCTGCATGTTGCGTACGCGGCCGGTGAGCAGACCTAGCTACCTCCTTCAACAAGGCAGGAGCTTACGCAGTCCAACCCGGCGCGCGCCGCTCAGTCGCTGATGTCTATTAAGCTTCGGCTGATGCATACGACGCAAAACGCCCATACTATGCCCACGTGATGGTTAGTGCTATGAGGCCAGAGGCCCCTCGGATCAAATATCCAAATCGTAGTGGATTAGGAGCACGCGGTAACAAGCAGAGACTCACGAAAGATGTGACCCCGTTGCCCCATCTCGGGTACTTGCGGCAAGGGCTAAGAATGCCCGGTCACGCCTCGTAAGTATCTCGCGGGCACCTTCCAGGTCAACCTGACTCCACATCACTCGCTATTAAGCTCGCGTGGGTACCCCTCAGGACCGACCCGTCTTTAGTAACATGGTTCAGTGTAAAGTCATAGTAACCATAGTAATTGTGTGTCTAACACCAAGGGGAAAACCCGAGGAATCACCCCCAGTGAATTCCACTCGATGTTATCATCAAGATAAACGTAATAGGATTCACCCTCGAGGTTGACACTTGAGGGGTTGCACGACAAAGCCGTGACGGAAGTGGTTAAGGAGGAAATCACCCTCGATGACCTCGACCATATAGCTACACTACAGAGATCTCATCAGGAGTGATGTAAGAGGTTCCACCCTCGGCACTCGATGGTAACTCTGCAGAGTCATATGAAGGAAATATGCCCTAGAGGCAATAATAGTTATTATTTATTTCCTTATATATCATGATAAAAGTTTATTATTCATGCTAGAATTGTATTAACCGGAAACATAATACATGTGTGAATACATAGACAAACAGAGTGTCACTAGTATGCCTCTACTAGACTAGCTTGTTAATCAAAGATGGTTATGTCTCCTAACCATGGACAAAGAGTTGTCATTTGATTAATAGGATCACATCATTAGATGAATGATCTGATTGACATGACCCATTCCATTAGCTTAGCACCCGATCGTTTAGTATGTTGCTATTGCTTTCTTCATGACTTATACATGTTCCTATGACTATGAGATTATGCAACTCCCGTTTGCCGGAGGAACACTTTGTGTGCTACCAAACGTCACAACGTAACTGGGTGATTATAAAGGTGCTCTACAGGTGTCTCCAAAGGTACATGTTGGGTTGGCGTATTTCGAGATTAGGATTTGTCACTCCGATTATCGGAGAGGTATCTCTGGGCCCTCTCGGTAATACACATCACATAAGCCTTGCAAGCATTGCAACTAATGAGTTAGTTGTGAGATGATGTATTACGGAACGAGTAAAGAGACTTGCCGGTAACGAGATTGAACTAGGTATGGGATACCGACGATCGAATCTCGGACAAGTAACATACCGATGACAAAGGGAACAACGTATGTTGTTATGCGGTCTGACCGAAAAAAGATCTTCGTAGAATATGTAGGAGCCAATATGAGCATCCAGGTTCCGCTATTGGTTATTGACCGGAGACGTGTCTCGGTCATGTCTACATTGTTCTCGAACCCGTAGGGTCCGCACGCTTAAGGTTTCGATGACAGTTATATTATGAGTTTATTAGTTTTGATGTACCGAAGTTAGTTCGGAGTCCCGGATGTGATCACGGACATGACGAAAAGTCTCGAAATGGTCGAGACATAAAGATTGATATATTGGACGGCTATATTCGGACACCGGAAGTGTTTCGGGGAAGTTTCAGATAAAACCGGAGCACCGGGGGGTTACTGGAACCCCCCGGGGGGTTAATGGGCCTCATGGGCCTAAAGTGGAGAAGAGGAGGGGCTGCCAGGGTAGGCCGCGCGCCCCCTCTCCCCCTAGTCCGAATTGGACAAGGAGGGAGGGGCGGCGCCCCCCCTTTTTCCTTCTCTCCTCCCCCCTCTCCTACTTGGAAAAGGAAAGGGAGGGGAGTCCTACTCCCGGTAGGAGTAGGACTCCTCCTGCGCGCCTCCTACTAGGGCCGGCCGCACCCCCCTTGGATCCTTTATATACGGAGGCAAGGGGCACCCCTAGACACACAAGTTGATCCACGTGATCGTATTCTTAGCCGTGTGCGGTGCCCCCTTCCACCATAGTCCTCGATAATATTGTAGCGGTGCTTAGGCGAAGCCCTGCGACGGTAGTACATCAAGATCGTCACCACGCCGTCGTGCTGACGGAACTCTTCCTCGACACTTTGCTAGATCGGAGTCCGGGGATCGTCATCGAGCTGAACGTGTGCTAGAACTCGGAGGTGCCGTAGTTTCGGTGCTTGATCGGTCGGGCCGTGAAGACGTACGACTACATCAACCAAGTTAACGCTTCCGTTGTCGATCTACAAGGGTACGTAGATCATACTCTCCCCTCTCGTTGCTATGCATCACCATGATCTTGCGTGTGCGTAGGAATTTTTTTGAAATTACTACGTTCCCCTACAGTGGCATCCGAGCCTAGGTTTTATATGTTGATGTTATATGCACGAGTAGAACACAAGTGAGTTGTGGGCGATATAAGTCATACTGCTTACCAGCATGTCATTCTTTGGTTCGGCGGTATTGTTGGACGAAGCGGCCCGGACCGACATTACGCGTATGCTTACGCGAGACCGGTTCTCCCGACGTGCTTTGCACATAGGTGGCTTGCGGGTGACAATTTCTCCAACTTTAGTTGAACCGAGTGTGGCTACGCCCGGTCCTTGCGAAGGTTAAAACAGCACCAACTTGACAAACTATCGTTGTGGTTTTGATGCGTAGGTAAGATTGGTTCTTGCTTAAGCCCGTAGCAGCCACGTAAAACTTGCAACAACAAAGTAGAGGACGTCTAACTTGTTTTTGCAGGGCATGTTGTGATGTGATATGGTCAAGACATGATGCTAAATTTTATTATATGAGATGACCATGTTTTGTAACCGAGTTATCGGCAACCGGTAGGAGCCATATGGTTGTCGCTTTATTGTATGCAATGCAATCGCCCTGTAATGCTTTACTTTATCACTAAGCGGTAGCGATAGTCGTAGAAGCATAAGATTGGCGAGACGACAACGATGCTACGATGGAGATCAAGGTGTCGCGCCGGTGACGATGGTGATCACGACGGTGCTTCAAGGATGGAGATCACAAGCACAAGATGATGGCCATATCATATCACTTATATTGATTGCATGTGATGTTTATCTTTTATGCATCTTATCTTGCTTTGATTGACGGTAGCATTATAAGATGATCTCTCACTAAATTTCAAGATAAAAGTGTTCTCCTTGAGTATGCACCGTTGCCAAAGTTCGTCGTGCCCAGACACCACATGATGATCGGGTGTGATAAGCTCTACGTCCATCTACAACGGGTGCAAGCCAGTTTTGCACACGCAGAATACTCAGGTTAAACTTGACGAGCCTAGCATATGCAGATATGGCCTCGGAACACTGAGATCGAAAGATCGAGCGTTAATCATATAGTAGATATGATCAACATAGCGATGTTCACCATTGAAAACTACTCCATTTCACGTGATGATCGGTTATGGTTTAGTTGATTTGGATCACGTGATCACTTAGATGATTAGAGGGATGTCTATCTAAGTGGGAGTTCTTGAGTAATATGATTAATTGAACTTAAATTTATCATGAACTTAGTCCCTGATAGTATCTTGCTTGTTTATGTTAATTGTAGATAAATGGCCCATGCTGTTGTTCCGTTAAATTTTAATGCGTTCCTTGAGAAAGCAAAGTTGAAAGATGATGGTGGCAATTATACGGACTGGGTCCGTAACTTGAGGATTATCCTCATTGCTGCACAGAAGAATTACGTCCTAGAAGCACCGCTGGGTGCCAGGCCTGCTGCTGGAGCAACACCAGATGTTATGAACGTCTGGCAGAGCAAAGCTGATGACTACTCGATAGTTCAGTGTGCCATGCTTTACGGCTTAGAATCGGGACTTCAACGACGTTTTGAACGTCATGGAGCATATGAGATGTTCCAGGAGTTGAAGTTAATATTTCAAGCAAATGCCCGGATTGAGAGATATGAAGTCTCCAATAAGTTCTATAGCTGCAAGATGGAGGAGAACAGTTCTGTCAGTGAGCATATACTCAAAATGTCTGGGTATAATAATCACTTGATTCAGATGGGAGTTAATCTTCCAGATGATTGCGTCATTGACAGAATTCTCCAATCACTGCCACCAAGCTACAAGAGCTTTGTGATGAACTATAATATGCAAGGGATGAATAAGACTATTCCCGAGCTCTTCGCAATGCTGAAAGCTGCGGAGGTAGAAATGAAGAAGGAGCATCAAGTGTTGATGGTCAACAAGACCACTAGTTTCAAGAAAAAGGGCAAAGGGAAGAAGAAGGGGAACTTCAAGAAGAAAAGCAAGCAAGTTGCTGATCAGGAGAAGAAACCCAAGTCTGGACCTAAGCCTGAAACTGAGTGCTTCTACTGCAAGTAGACTGGTCACTGGAAGCGGAATTGCCCCAAGTATTTGGTGGATAAGAAGGATGGCAAGGTGAACAAAGGTATATGTGATATACATGTTATTGATGTGTACCTTACTAGAGCTCGCAGTAGCACCTGGGTATTTGATACTGGTTCTGTTGCTAATATTTTCAACTCGAAACAGGGACTACGGATTAAGCGAACACTGGCAAAGGACGAGGTGACGATGCGCGTGGGAAATGGTTCTAAAGTCGATGTGATCGCGGTCGGCACGCTACCTCTACATCTACCTTCGGGATTAGTATTAGACCTAAATAATTGTTATTTGGTGCCAACGTTGAGCATGAACATTATATCTGGATCTTGTTTAATGCGAGACGGTTATTCATTTAAATCAGAGAATAATGGTTGTTCTATTTATACGAGTAATATCTTTTATGGTCATGCACCTTTGAAGAGTGGTCTATTTTTGATGAATCTCGATAGTAGTAACACACATATTCATAATGTTGAAGCCAAAAGATGCAGAGTTGATAATGATAGTGCAACTTATTTGTGGCACTGCCATTTAGGTCATATCGGTGTAAAGCGCATGAAGAAACTCCATACCGATGGACTTTTGGAACCTCTTGATTATGAATCACTTGGTACTTGCGAACCGTGCCTTATGGGAAAGATGACTAAAACACCGTTCTCCGGTACAATGGAGAGAGCAACAGATTTGTTGGAAATCATACATACAGATGTATGTGGTCCGATGAATGTTGAGGCTCGTGGCGGATATCGTTATTTTCTCACCTTCACAGATGATTTAAGCAGATATGGATATATCTACTTAATGAAGCATAAGTCTGAAACATTTGAAAAGTTCAAAGAATTTCAGAGTGAAGTTGAAAATCACCATAACAAGAAAATAAAGTTTCTGCGATCTGATCGTGGAGGATAATATTTGAGTTACGAGTTTGGTCTACATCTGAAACAATGCGGAATAGTTTCGCAACTCACGCCACCCGGAACACCTCAGCGTAATGGTGTGTCCGAACGTCATAATCGTACTTTACTTGATATGGTGCGATCTATGATGTCTCTTACAAATTTCCCGCTATCATTTTGGGGTTATGCTTTAGAGACGGCCGCATTCACGTTAAATAGGGCACCATCAAAATCCGTTGAGACGACACCTTATGAACTATGGTTTGGCAAGAAACCAAAGTTGTTGTTTCTTAAAGTTTGGGGCTGCGATGCTTATGTGAAAAAGCTTCAACCTGATAAGCTCGAACCCAAATCGGAGAAATGTGTCTTCATAGGATACCCAAAGGAGACTGTTGGGTACACCTTCTATCACAGATCCGAAGGCAAGACATTCGTTGCTAAAAATGGATCCTTTCTAGAGAAGGAGTTTCTCTCGAAAGAAGTGAGTAGGAGGAAAGTAGAACTTGACGAGGTAACTGTACCTGCTCCCTTATTGGAAAGTAGTACATCACAGAAACCTGTTTCTGCGACACCTACACCAATTAGTGAGGAAGCTAATGATAATGATCATGAAACTTCAGAACAAGATACTACTGAACCCCGTAGATCAACCAGAGTAAGATCCGCCCCAGAGTGGTACGGAAATCCTGTTCTGGAAGTCATGCTACTAGATCATGATGAACCTACGAACTATGAAGAAGCGATGGTGAGCCCAGATTCCGAAAAATGGCTTGAAGCCATGAAATCTGAGATGGGATCCATGTATGAGAACAAAGTATGGACTTTGGTTGACTTGCCCGATGATCGGCAAGCAATTGAGAATAAATGGATCTTCAAGAAGAAGACTGACGCTGACGGTAATATTACTGTCTACAAAGCTCGACTTGTCGCAAAAGGTTTTCGACAAGTTCAAGGGGTTGACTACGATGAGACCTTCTCACCTGTAGCGATGCTTAAGTCTGTCCGAATCATGTTAGCAATTGCCGCATTTTATGATTATGAAATTTGGCAGATGGATGTCAAAACTGCATTCCTGAATGGATTTCTGGAAGAAGAGTTGTATATGATGCAACCGGAAGGTTTTGTCGATCCAAAGGGAGCTAACAAAGTGTGCAAGCTCCAGCGATCCATTTATGGACTGGTGCAAGCCTCTCGGAGTTGGAATAAATGCTTTGATAGTGTGATCAAAGCATTTGGTTTTATACAGACCTTTGGAGAAGCCTGTATTTACAAGAAAGTGAGTGGGAGCTCTGTAGCATTTTTGATATTATATGTAGATGACATATTACTAATCGGAAATGATATAGAATTTCTGGATAGCATAAAGGGATACTTGAATAAGAGTTTTTCAATGAAAGACCTCGGTGAAGCTGCTTACATATTAGGCATAAAGATCTATAGAGATAGATCAAGATGCTTAATTGGACTTTCACAAAGCACATACCTTGACAAGATTTTGAAGAAGTTCAAAATGGATCAAGCAAAGAAAGGGTTCTTGTCTGTGTTACAAGGTGTGAAGTTGAGTCAGACTCAATGCCCGACCACTGCAGAAGATAGAGAGAAAATGAAAGATGTTCCCTATGCGTCAGCCATAGGCTCTATCATGTATGCAATGCTGTGTACCAGACCTGATGTGTGCCTTGCTATAAGTCTAGCAGGGAGGTACCAAAGTAATCCAGGAGTGGATCACTGGACAGCGGTCAAGAACATCCTGAAATACCTGAAAAGGACTAAGGATATGTTTCTCGTATATGGAGGTGACAAAGAGCTCATCGTAAACGGTTACGTTGATGCAAGCTTTGACACTGATCCGGACGATTCTAAATCGCAAACTGGATACGTGTTTACATTAAACGGTGGAGCTGTCAGTTGGTGCAGTTCTAAACAGAGCGTCGTGGCGGGATCTATGTGTGAAGCGGAATACATAGCTGCTTCGGAAGCAGTGAATGAAGGAGTCTGGATGAAGGAGTTCATATCCGATCTAGGTGTCATACCTAGTGCATCGGGTCCAATGAAAATCTTTTGTGACAATACTGGTGCAATTGCCTTGGCAAAGGAATCCAGATTTCACAAGAGAACCAAGCACATCAAGAGACGCTTCAATTCCATCCGGGATCTAGTCCAGGGGGGAGACATAGAGATTTGCAAGATACATACGGATCTGAATGTAGCAGATCCATTGACTAAGCCTCTTCCACGAGCAAAACATGATCAGCACCAAGGCTCCATGGGTGTTAGAATCATTACTGTGTAATCTAGATTATTGACTCTAGTGCAAGTGGGAGATTGAAGGAAATATGCCCTAGAGGCAATAATAAAGTTATTATTTATTTCCTTATATATCATGATAAAAGTTTATTATTCATGCTAGAATTGTATTAACCGGAAACATAATACATGTGTGAATACATAGACAAACAGAGTGTCACTAGTATGCCTCTACTTGACTAGCTCGTTAATCAAAGATGGTTATGTTTCCTAACCATGGACAAAGAGTTGTTATTTGATTAACGGGATCACATCATTAGGTGAATGATCTGATTGACATGACCCATTCCATTAGCTTAGCACCCGATCGTTTAGTATGTTGCTATTGCTTTCTTCATGACTTATACATGTTCCTATGACTATGAGATTATGCAACTCCCGTTTGTCGGAGGAACACTTTGTGTGCTACCAAACATCACAACGTAACTGGGTGATTATAAAGGTGCTCTACAGGTGTCTCCAAAGGTACATGTTGGGTTGGCGTATTTCGAGATTAGGATTTGTCACTCCGATTGTTGGAGAGGTATCTCTGGGCCCTCTCGGTAATACACATCACATAAGCCTTGCAAGCATTGCAACTAATGAGTTAGTTGTGAGATGATGTATTACGGAACGAGTAAAGAGACTTGCCGGTAACGAGATTGAACTAGGTATGGGATACCGACGATCGAATCTCGGACAAGTAACATACCGATGACAAAGGGAACAACGTATGTTGTTATGCGGTCTGACCGAAAAAAAGATCTTCGTAGAATATGTAGGAGCCAATATGAGCATCCAGGTTCCGCTATTGGTTATTGACCGGAGACGTGTCTCGGTCATGTCTACATTGTTCTCGAACCTGTAGGGTCCGCACGCTTAAGGTTTCGATGACAGTTATATTATGAGTTTATTAGTTTTGATGTACCGAAGTTAGTTCGGAGTCCCGGATGTGATCACGGACATGACGAGAAGTCTCGAAATGGCCGAGACATAAAGATTGATATATTGGACGGCTATATTCGGACACGGAAGTGTTCCGGGGAAGTTTCGGATAAAACCGGAGCACCGGGGGGTTACCGGAACCCCCCGGGGGGTTAATGGGCCTCATGGGCCTAAAGTGGAGAAGAGGAGGGGCTGCCAGGGCAGGCCGCGTGCCCCCTCTCCCCCTAGTCCGAATTGGACAAGGAGGGAGGGGCGGCGCCCCCCCTTTTTCCTTCTCTCCTTCCCCCTCTCCTACTTGGACAAGGAAAGGGAGGGGAGTCCTACTCCCGGTAGGAGTAGGACTCCTCCTGCGCGCCTCCTACTAGGGCCGGCCGCACCCCCCCTTGGATCCTTTATATACGGAGGCAATGGGCACCCCTAGACACACAAGTTGATCCACGTGATCATATTCTTAGCCGTGTGCGGTGCCCCCTTCCACCATAGTCCTCGATAATATTGTAGCGGTGCTTAAGCGAAGCCCTGCGACGGTAGTACATCAAGATCGTCACCACGCCGTCGTGCTGACGGAACTCTTCCCCGACACTTTGCCGGATCAGAGTCCGGGGATCGTCATCGAGCTGAACGTGTGCTAGAACTCGGAGGTGCCGTAGTTTCGGTGCTTGATCGGTCGGGACGTGAAGACGTACGACTACATCAACCAAGTTAACGCTTCCGTTGTCGATCTACAAGGGTACGTAGATCATACTCTCCCCTCTCGTTGCTATGCATCACCATGATCTTGCGTGTGCGTAGGAATTTTTTTGAAATTACTACGTTCCCCTACATCATACAACTAGGGGGTGATGTGCGGTGTCGGGGCCTGGACGTCGATCACGTTGATCGAGTCATCGAACATAAAGCGGGGGCAACTGGGACAAGGTGGGGGTCACTGATGGATCACTAACCAACCTATACTAAGCAGTTTAGGATAAGCAGGTAAGGTAACAATAAGCAGGTAACAAAAACAGGCTATGCATCAGAGTAGGATCATACAGAAAGCAGTAGCAGTTCTAATGCAAGCATGAGAGGGAAAGAAATGGGCGATATCGGAATGCTCAAGGGGGGGTTTGCTTGCCTGGTTGCTCTGGCAAGAGAGAGGGGTCGTCAACACCGTAGTCGTATTGAGTAGCAGTGGCGTCGGTCTCGTAGTCTATCAGAGAGAATAGGGGGAAGAAACAATAAATATTAAGCAAACAGATGCATAGCGATGCATGACATGACAAGTAGCGGTGCTAGGGGGGCCCTAACGCGGTATGAGGTGGTACCGGTGAAGGGGGAAACAGTAAATATGGGGCAACCAAGCATCACAAAATATAACAAGGCAAAACGCGGTGCCAGGGATGACCTAATGCAATACTAGGCGATACTGGTGAAGGGGGGGAAACATCCGGGAAAGTTTTCCCGGAGTTAGGCATTTTCGGACAGATGAAACGGAGGGGGACGGTCGCAGGTTTGCTATGCTAGGGATGTGTGGCGGACGAACGTGTTGCGTATCCGGGTTCGTCTCGTCGTTCTAAGCAACTTTCATGTACAAAGTTTTTTCATCCGAGCTACGGTTTATTTTATATTGATTTTTAAAAGATTTAAATCATTTTTAGGATTTATTTAATTATTTAAAACAACATTATCCAGA
This sequence comes from Triticum urartu, assembly GCF_003073215.2. Taxonomy (NCBI): domain Eukaryota; kingdom Viridiplantae; phylum Streptophyta; class Magnoliopsida; order Poales; family Poaceae; genus Triticum; species Triticum urartu. Next base: position 310,694,804 of record NC_053028.1, on the reverse strand, counting down.
ATAGTGTTTGCTGACGTCATCATGACATCAGCATGACGTCAAAAGTCAACATGGGTGTTGACTGGTCAAACTGACGTGTGGGTCCCACCTGTCAGTGACACATTTTAATTAAACACATTAATTAACCTAATCAAGATTAATTAGGGTGGGCCCCACTGTCATTGACTACCTAATTAACTAATTAACTAATCAGGTTAATTAGTTAACTAATGTGTAATTAGTTTAATTAGTTGTTTAATTTAATTAATCAAAATTAATTAAGTTAATTAAGTGAATTAATTATTTTTATTTTTTAAACGTTCTGGGCTGGGACCCGTTTGTCATAGGGCCAAAGGCCATAGCGGGTCAGGCGTCGGGTACAGTTCGAATGCGCGCTAGCCCACGGGGGCGCACCCGACTAGGCAACATGGGGCGGCTGGCGGGCACGGGCGCCAGCGCGCCGGTGTTGAGCTCCGGCGGCTGCGACCGGCCGGAGCATGGGGAGGGTCGCGGCTGCCGACACGCAGCAGGGCGGCCAGAGGCGGACGACGGGCGCGTGAGGCCGCGGTGAGAGGGGCGGAGGCTTCTCGACGCGACACAAAGCAAGCGGGGAGGAGCAGCGTGGCGGGCGCGGCGAGCGTGCGGCAGAGGCGACTTCCGCGCAGGTCGCGATGCAGCGGACGCGCAGGAAGCGGGGCGGAGGCGAGCGACGGGTCCGGCGAGCTGCAGTAGCGCCGGCGAGGCGGGGCAGCGAGGGTCGCGGGCGTAGGTGAGCGGCGGAGGAAAGCAGCAGGCGGGGCGGAGCAGGGGAAAGGTCGGGCGCGGTCAGGGGCGGCTGTGCACGCCGCGGACGAGGCGCTCGTGGGGTGCGTCGGGCGCGGGACGGCGCGGTGGCCGGAACGGGCGACGCGGACGGGGAGAGAGGGAGGTGCTCACGGGCGGTGTAGGGGAGTGGCAGCGGGCTCGAGGAGGACAGGGACGACGGCGAGGTTGAGTGTCACATCCGTAGTTCTAGTATGCTCTGAGCTAACTAGTCATGTGTTGCATCATGTTTAAATTCTTTTGAAGTTGAAATGGGGATTGTTGAAACCCCAACACCAAATGAATTCAACTAGGTTCAATAAAAATATTTTCAATGAACCCAAATGCCTTTTAGAAAAGTCCACGATTTTTGTTAAAGGTGAAAACCTCTGCCAAAAATGATGCACATATTTGTAGGCCATTCTGGATTTTTGAATTAAATCTTATTGTATTTGACTTTGGGCATTTAAATTCTATAAATAATTTAAATGTTCAAATAATGTTGGAACTATTTTTGGGACACTGAAATTTTTTCAGCAAGTGTCGAGGAATATTTTCAGGATTCATAGAAGTGATTTGGTGTTGCTACTAAATCAAAAACAAATTTGCAAATTAGTAAACAAAAATAAAAGAGAGAGAGACTCACCTGGGCACTTACCTGGCGCTCTAGCCCACCTAGCGGCCCATCTGAGCTGGCCGGCCCAGCCCACCTCCTCCACTCTGTCGTCTTCCTCCCCCTCGCCCCGAAGCAGCTCGGTGGCGAGCGCCGACGCCGCCCTGGCCACCTCCTGCTTGCCACCGAGGCGCCCCCAACGCGTCTGGAGACGCCCCGCAGCCCCCTCTGTCTCTCCCCTCGCTCTCTGCTCTCTGTCAACCTCTTTCCCCTCCTCTGCTTCCTCTTCTTGAGCGCGCCCGAGAGCGCCGCCGTGGACCACCGCAGCCACCGCCTCCCGCTCGCCTCTCCGACTAGTCCACGAGCACCGACGTCTACCCCTAAGCCGTCCCCGCCGGTCCATGCGACCGGAAGGCCTCGGAGCGCCGCCCCCGACCTCTTCTTCATCGTCGGCCGTCGCGGATCCCCATCGTCGACTCGCCGCCATCCGAGCTGCCCCGAGCACGCTGGCCATCCCTACGGCACCGCAGTGAGCCCCTGAGCATTTTCCCCCTCTCCCCATGGTCGATTTCTCGCTGCAATGCCGATGACCGTGTGTCCCGTATGCCGCCGCCACATGAGCTCATCGCCGACGAGGCTCCGGTGACCAAATGGTCCCGTGCGTGCCTCCGTTGGGTTCGTGAGCTCTTGTAGAACATGTAGGTGCAAACCGGTGGTCCTCCCGCGCACCGTGTTGTCGATTCCGTCGACACCCGAGCTCCGGCCACCGCCCAGCTCGCCACTGCCACCGCTACAGACCACCTCGCACCCTCTCACTGCCACCGCTGGATGCGCGCGAGCCCCAGCTCGCCGTAGGACCCAACCGCGTCACAAGCGGTGCCCTGTAGCGTGAACCCGACGTGTCTCCGCCGCGGTTTGTGTCACCGGCGGCTAAACGCCGGAGGGCTGACGTGGCTACATCATTAGCTGCCTAAGCACACCACTAACCACCCTCAGGCCCACTGACAGCCAGGCCCCGCTGCCAAATTAACCACGGTTTGGTTTCTGTTTAGCTCTAATTAAACACAGTGGCCCCACGCGTCAGCTTTGACCATGCTGACGTGGCTGTTGACCTGGGCCCACAAGTCAGCCTCCACAGTGGCCCCACGCGTCAGTTTTGACCATGCTGACATGGCCATTGACTGGGACCACATGTCAGTCACCCTAACAAGCACTGTGTCACTGACTAGTGGGACCCACTGGTGAGATTTGACCTAGACTGTCTCCGTTGACTTGCTGACGTCACATCGACGTCATGCTGACACAGTAAATCATTTTTTGGATTTAAAATAATTAGAAAATTCCAGAAAATGTCTAAAACTTCTAAAAATCATAGAAATTAATCTATCACTCAGAATGAAATAATTTATATATGAAAAATTATCAGAAAAATTCAAATATTCCATCTGTACCATTTTCATGCATGCTTGAAAAATGTTTGTCCTCTGTTTTGGACAAAACAAATAAAGGGCATTTAAATAATCATATATGGAGTTGGAATTTGAATCATGTATTCAAACCAACTTCATTTAAATCATAGCTAGATGCATTAGCTCAAATCACAGCATATTGCCATATCATGATCATGCATCATATTGTGGCATTGCATTGATTGTGTTCGTTCTCAGTTGCCGGTGTTTGTCCCCTCTCGGTAGACGTGTACCAACGACGAGAACGATGACACCGATGAAGTGTGTTCCTCTTCAGAAGTGTCAGGGAAGCAAAACCCCCTTGTTCTTTCCGATACAATCCCACTCTCTCGCTCCTGCTCTCTTTTACTGCATTAGGACAACAACGATCCAACTGTTACATGCTGTAGTAGTTGAACCCCTTTTCCTCTGCATGACCTGTAATTGCCACAGTAAATAGATGAAACCCACTAGCATGAGTAGAAGTTGTTTGAGCCTTGATGTGCCTACTCATTCATGCTTGTTTGTCATGCCTTCTTTTGCTTAGAGTTGTGTCAGGTCTGATTCACCGGGGATCAATTGGAAAGTTGTGAACATGTCCTACTATTGAGAGCTAAGTGTGTGAACACGATTTGGTAAAGGTAGCGGTGAGAGGCCATTTAGGAGTACATGGTGGGTTGTCTCATTGCAGCCGTCCTCAGGAACTAAGTTCTGTGTTGGTGATCCATGAACAGTTACTACCACGCATTGGAATGCTTAAGTGCCCCTCTCGACTTATTAATCTACCTGATCTCTGTCCAGGAGTTGCAACTAGTTTCTGGTGTTTGTAGGTAGTGTTAGTAGTCTACCAAGTGGCACCCGGTACAGGTGGGCATGGGACAGACTAGGCACAGTGGCCCGGTGTACCAAGTGGCACCCGGATGGTGGGCTTGGGAACCCTGCACACATCGTTTGGGGCCGTGAGCGACACCCCGGCCGGATCTCCTTGCGGATGGAACCCGAATAGGCGATAAACCTGGACGAGAGACTTGTGTGATTAGTCAGGTCGTGGCCGACTCCCTCACCAGGCTTCCGCTTGAAGGTTGCCGAGATACACGACGTGTACATGGTGGTAAGTGCCGAGAGCGTGTGTGAAGAAGTACACCCATGTAGGGTTATCATTATCTATTCGAAATAGCCGGATTCCTCGGATATGAAACTTGGACCCCTTGCATAGTTCATAGACAAGTGAAAGTGGATACTCTAAAATGCGCAAGATAAGCGTGAGTGCTATGGATGGCGTTCTCGTAGGGAGACGGGAGCGGATCCATAGTGGTGTATTGGTATGGTGAATTATGTGGACTCGTGTGCACCACCTCAAAAGAGTTACTTGCAGTCGTAGTTCAGGATAGCCACTGAGTAAAGCTGGCTTGTTGTAGTCAAACTCCACCACCCCCTTTATTGATACCGATGCATATGTAGTTAGTTCTGATGTAAGTCTTGCTGGGTACATTTCTACTCACGTTTTCTTAATTGATGTTTTGCAGAGAGACTTCATTCTCGCTAGTAGTTCCACATGGACTTCGACGTTTAGCTTGATACCTCAGCTACGATCTTGTGCCCTCGGCAGGATCTGGTAGATAGTCAGGCTTCTCATCCTTTTTCATTTGTAGAAGTCCGTACTCAGACATGTTAAGCTTCTGCATGTGCTTTGACTTGTATGCTCTGAATGTTGGGTCATGAAACCATGATTGTAATACTTGGCTCCTCGGAGCCTATTGAATAAATACTTGAGTCGTAGAGTTATGCTGTGATGCCATGTTGTATTTACACATATCGAGCATATTGTGTGTATGATTGAAATGCTTGGTATGTGTGGAATCCGACAACCTAGTTGTTTATCCTTGGTAGCCTCTCTTATGGGGAAATGTAGTTTTGTGCTTCCATGAGCCATAGTAGTCCGCTACAGCCCGGTTCACTAGAGTCCTGCTAGCCCGGCACTACTGCTCTGGAACACTTGACTGGCTAGCATGTGATTCACTTTGTTCCTGTGTCTGTCCCTTCGGGGAAATGTCACGCGGTGACATCCGGAGTCCTGCCTAGCCTGCTACAGCCCGGTTCCCGGAGTCCTGTTAGCCCAGTGCTACAGCCCGGATTCACAGCTGCTGACCGACATGCTCGATGTTGATTCATGTATGCCTGTCCCCGTAAGTTAGTGCCACTTTGGGTTCACGACTAGTCATGTCGGGGTTCTCTGTCATATGGATGCTAGCGACACTATCATATACGTGAGCCAAAAGGCGCAAACGGTCCCGGGCCATGGTAAGGCGTGACACCCGTGGGATACCGTGCGTGAGGCCGCAAAGTGATATGAGGTGTTACAGGCTAGATCGGTGTGACTTAGAATCGGGGTCCTGACAGCTTTGGTATCAGAGCCTGACTGCCTGTAGGATTACCAAGCCAAAGCTGGTCGAAGTCGTGTCTAGAAATGCTTTAATATAAGGGAATTGATTGTGGAAGGGAACGTAAGGCTCTTTTTACTCCTTATACCTTATGCCCTTCTGATCTGAGTCAACTCTTCTTTCTACGGGGATTAAGAACTAGGCTTCATCTTCTATCAGACGTGTTACTAATCCAGACTTATAGGATTGATGGATTCAAGCCTCAGTTCAGTTCTACTACTTCCTATGTTCATAGTGGCTCAGAACCTTGATATTGATGTTGAGTGGTTATGCCACCATTTTGCAGGATGTCTCAAATCATTTTGAGCATTTACAGCCGTTATGCTGTCCGAGTCATCCCAGGTTTCTAAACAGTCTGATGCATCTTGCAAATCTTCCTCCATGTTCCTGATGTCCATTTGGGCCAGATTAATCACACTAATCGGTGAGTTGAGGTACTCTATGTGTCTCGACATATATGTTGGAGCTATTATTATGACCCTAGGTGTTTTAGGGAGTCACCTAGTAATCTAGCCATGTTTTGTGTTTCCGCGTGATGATTCTGGCCACCATTCTTCGAAAGCATCTCGTGATGCCATTTAGTAGTAGGTATTCTACTCCTGGGTTCTTGACCCAAGATTCACTCTACTTACCTCGTATGTTGAGTTGCTCGTACCTTTAGGATATTAGTAACCTTTGCGATAGTCCTCGAGGTCCGTGGTATTTCCTTCTTCCAAATACCATGAACTTCTTATGGCAGAAGTTCTTCTGAACCAAAAGATCACAATCAGAGTGCTCTTAATGGGTTCTCCATTCTACATTGTGATTCTGCCAGTTCTACCTTTCTGCATGGGTTATCTGGAAGAAATGTTGAGCTTTCTCGACATACTAATCTATGCATCCACAACTCAGAAAGTTATATGTTCCTTGAGTTGTCCCCCTTCAGTTATATTCCGACCTTCATCTATCAATTGATAGTCAAGAGTATGTGTGCATCGTTCATCGTATGCCTATTATTCTTGTGGTCCGTCAAGCCATTCTATTCTGGAATGACTAGGAGAAACAAACTCCAGTACCTCATCCATTCTAGGATTGGGTCAAAGTAGTTGTATCCACAGATCAAAATGCCAATCCAGCTTTTCTGTTCTACCTTGGAGTATTACCATCTTTATATCAAGAATGTCATGAGAATTGCACCACCATCTTATGAATTCTCTTAGTGATACTTCTCACCATCATTATTCATTCCTCGTTGTTGTTGTAACCGGAATGCCGACAAGTGAATTGAGATGTGTGAAATCAATACTCCTAGCAACTCGTTGCTTGTAGTTAATGGACAATACTCATTCTTAGCGTGTGGTTATTGAATCATCATTCTAAGATTGATCGTGCTACCTAGTCCTATTTCTGGTGCACTCGATCAATGAGTTAGGATGTCAATCCCTTGCTTATTTGATCATATCGTCTTGCCCTGAAAAGCAAGATTGTTCTCGAGCTTAATAACATATCGGTGGTTCGTGATTTTCCGAATATCTTCTCGGAAGTATCACCAGGTTGTCCCCTGACTATGTTGAGTCTCGTGATCAAGTTGGTTTCTTGTAACCACCCCTTCTCCAAGAATCCTGACCGCTATGTTGAGTTCGTGATCAAGTTGGGTTCTTGTAGCCACGCCTTTTCTCCAAGAATCTGTGTTGGATACCCCTGAGCTAGTTGGTTAAGCTAAACAACAACTTGGAGAGTTGGAAGATAAAAGCTTGCCTAACTTAGTTCGTTCCAAAGGGATATCCTTGTTTTTGTGTGTGTGTTGAAGAAAGATGATATCTCCATCGGTTGGTCCTTGTGATCAGTTGTTGGATCTATTGCCTTGTCAAAACTTTGATTTGAGTATGGGCTATCGTTAAGTCAAATCAGAACCAACGATGTTCGTAATGTTGTCTTACTCGTGGTTGATCCCTTGAGCATACACCATTACATCTTTTGGTCTGACCAATGCTATCACCATGTTCACATGATGGTGGAAGTCCAGTGATATGGAAATTCCGATGAGCTGCTGTGGAGCCCATCAGTAGCATTTTATCTCCCCCATGATTCATGTTGAGCATCCAGCTAGTGTTGGAAACTTGTAAGAAATGCTTTCATGGTCCGTTCATGAAGTATATGTTTGGATGAAAGAAGTGACTTTCTCTAATTCTTGTGCAATTGATGCAAGTTGCTGCTATGAATTTGAGAAGACTTGTTTTACCTCCTCTAGAATCATTCCGAGTCAGCCATGCATGTGCAAAGTATTCCGTGGTCAGTTAGACTGATCATCTTCATTCCATATAAATTCCGTAGCACACTAAGCCACTGATTGACTTGTTCAAGGAAAAGGAGTTGTTGTGCTATCCTAGGTCATACACAAGATTCCGTTGTCCTCGATGATGGTTCCTCACCTGAACTTTGGTAGTGTTTTATTGTAAGACTACTCTATGGTCCTGCTTGTCTTGGACAACATGTTCACATGTGTGTAGCAGAACCAGCTCATGTTTTGGAGCTTACTACCATAGTCCATTTCCCGAGAATCTCGCAACGCCATCTCGTCGATTTGTGTTGCAAACTTTCTTTCCAGACACATTGTCTGAATTATCCTGTTACCAACCAGATTTGAATCTCAGGCGGATATGATGGTTGGTACTTCTTCTGAGAACTATGATATAGGTTCCAGTGGAGTGGACACACCTAGCTGGAAGCACTGTTGTTCTAGTATCTTGATTAAGCCGTTTGGTCACCTCCCATGAGGATTTCGCATGACTTATTCTTGAAGTTGTTCCTTAGGGATCCTTGTGCTCTCAGTTTCTTCGATGATTCTATAACCATTGGAACGTTGGAAACACTCTCGACTATTGAGTTCTTCCCTAGTTACCAGAATCATTCCCGACATTTGCATTTTATTCCCAGCTTGCACCTCAGTAGTTGTTGTTTAGGATCATCTTCAAAAGTGGACTTACCATGGGTCCCATCTGTCTCCGATGATAAGCAGAAATCATCCATTGCGTTGTCTTCAACAAGGTAGCCCACATCATTCATTCTAGACCGAATATGTCGTTCCCTTGAACTCCGTCAAATGATCATTTGTGAATTGCCTTAGGCTGGTATAAAGAGTTTCAATGATCTCTGAATCAAAAGTAATTCTTTTTGCCACTTAAGGGAATAATTTTACGAGTCACCTCTCCCAAGGTGCCCCATATGGGATCATGGTAATTGTTTCCTCGCTACTTTGAAACCCTCATCAAATTGTTTCTTTCGTCCCTCCTGATGCATGTTTTGCCTCTCAGCTCCAGAGATGTTTCTACGTCTCATCTCGTGAGTTGATCTTGTGATCATTAAGATGATCCTAAGTTGCTCGAACCTCAAGAAGATTGATTCTTCTACAATTCTCCCTTTCTTCTCGTTGTCATGTTGGATATCGATGAAGTTCTCAGAGCAAGACGTCGAGACAAAGATGATGATCGAATTAACGTTCTTATGAAGTGCAACCTGAATCATGAAGATTGTGTTAGCTCTGTGTCCCCTCTGTCTTCTTACCTCACGTCTTGAATCTCGGGATGAGATTCTTGTTTAGTGGGGGTGAGTTGTCACAGCCCTAGATTAATGCTTGTAATTAGTGGCATTGCATCCATGCATCATGTTCAAATTTTGTTAAACTTGAAATGGGGGATGATCAAACCCCTAGCACCAAAACAATGCAACTAGGCCCAACTATAAAATCTTTTTCAATGAACTCAAAATGCCCTTTAAAAATGTTCATCATTTCTGGATTAAGGTGGCAGCATCTACCATAAATGGTTTACATTTTTGCAGGACATATGTGGGCTTTGAATTAAATCTCCGAGTATTTGAATTTGGGCATTTAAATACTATAAATATTTGAAATGCTCAAATAATTCTGGAAACAATTTGGGGCTGTTGGAAATAATTCAAATAGTGCCCAAAACATATTTCAGGATTTATGGAAATGTTTAGTATTTTTACTAAACCCAAAACAGAAATGAAAATAGAAAACAGAAACTAAAATAAAGAAAACAGAGAGAGAGAGAGAAAGTTACCTCGGCCTTACCTGGCGCCACCAACTGGCCCAGCACTGCAGCTGGCCGGCCCAACCCACCACCACCGCTCCCTGTTGTCTTCCTCCCCTGCCAGGAGGACGGAGGTGCGTGCCCGCCCCGCGCCGGCCACCTCCTCCCTGCCTGCCTGCCTGGCTCCTCCCCGGTACGCCTAGACGACGCCACGGAGATGCCCTCGACCCCCTGCACCTCTCCCCTCTCTCCCAGGACCCTTTTCCCCCCTCTGCTCTCTTCCCGCAGCACCACCAAGCACGGTCGCCGCCGCCGCTCGCCGTAATCACAGCCACCGTGCTCCTCGCGCTCACTCGACCTGCCAGGGAGCTCCACCTCGACTCTCTCGTCCTCGCCACCGACTCACGCGTCCTCGGCTGCCCTACATCGTCGTCCTCGTCATCGTCTTCACCGACGGGCGCCCGAGATCGCCACCGTTGATTCACCGGCCCCAGCGCTTTCCCGACGTCGCCGTCACCTGTGCTAGCCCCGCAGTGAGCTCCTCTCTTGTCCCCCCTTGTTCCCCTCCTCTAGCTCGTCCTCTAGCAGCTGTCACCGCCAGAGCCGTGAGCTCAGTTCCGCCGGCCATGGCGCCGCTGCGGCCACAGCTCCTGCCGCTCGTGTCGGAGCGCATCAACGTGCTCAGGAGGCCCCCAGGAGCCTAACCCACACACTCACTCGCCCTACCGCGCACCCTAGCACCAAACCCGCCAACACCCGAACTCCGGCCGCCGCTGTTGTCATCGCCGGCGCCGCCACAGACCACCCCAGGTCCAGCCACCACCACCATCGGATGCACCCAGCTACGGGCGTTCCAACGCGCCCAGCCGCGCGACCTCTCGTCGCTGGAGATGGCTGGACGGGCGACGCCATCGTGCTGTGCTTAGCACCGGCATTTAGCCGTCGACGTGGCACCATCATTAGCAGTTAATGACCCCGCTAATTAACCCACACTCTCGCTGCATGCGCGCCCCGCTGCCTAACTAACCAGTTGACAAAAATAGATTAAGATTAATCTAAACATAGTGGCCCCACGCGTCGGCGTTGACCTCGCTGACGTGGCCGTTGACCGGACCCACTTGTCTGTGACACTAAATGTCACTGGTTCACTGACCAGTGGGTCCCACTAGTCAAGTTTAACCTGGACCGTGCCCCATTGACCTGCTGACATCATGATGATGTCATGATGACACAATAACTCTTTTCTGGATTTTAAATAAGTCATAAAATGATTTATCTATTTCAGAAAATATCCAAAACTTCTAAAAATCATAGAAATTCAACCGTAGCTCAGAATGAAATAATTTATATATGAAAAATTATCAGAAAAATTCAAGGAATCCATCTGTACCATTTTCATGCATGTTTGAACAATGGTTGTCCTCTGTTTTGGACAAAATAAACAAAGGGCATTTAAATAATCATATATGGAGTTGGAATTTGAATCATGTATTCAAACCAACTTCATTTAAATCATAGCTAGATGCATTAGCTCAAATCATAGCATATTGCCATGTCATGATCATGCATCATATTGCGGCATTGCATTCATTGTGTTCTTTCTCAGTTGCCGATGTTTGTACCCTCTCGGTAGACGTGTACCGACGACGAGAACGATGACACCGATGAATTGTGTTCCTCTTCAAAAGTGTCAGGCAAGCAAAAACTCCTTGTTCATTCCGATACAATCCCACTCTCTCGCTCCTGCTCTCTTTTACTACATTAGGACAACAACGATTCAACTATTACATGCTGCGGTAGTTGAACCCCTTTCCTTTGCATGACTTGTCATTGCCACAGTAAATAAATGAAAACCACTAGCATGAGTAGGAGTTGTTTGAGCCCTGATGTGCCTACTCATTCATGCTTGTTTGTCATGCCTTCTACTGCTTAGAGTTGAGTCAGGTCTAATTCATCGGGGATGAATTGGAATGTGGTGAACATGTCCTACCGTTGAGAGCTAAGTGTGTGAACACGATTTGGTAAAGGTAGCGGTGAGAGGCCATGTTGGAGTACATGGTGGGTTGTCTCATTGCAGCCGTCCTCGGGAACTGAGTTCTGTGTTTGTGATCCATGAACAGCTACTACCACGCATTGGAATGCTTAAGTGCCCCTCTCGACTTATTAATCAACATGATCTCTGTCCAGGAGTTGCAACTAGTTTCTGGTGTTTGTAAGTTGTGTTAGTAGTCTACCAAGTGGCACCTGGTACAGGTGGGCTTGGGACAGACTAGGCACAGTGGCACGGTGTACCAAGTGGCACCCGGATGGTGGGCTTGGGAACCCTGCTCACATCGTTTGGGGCCGTGAGCAACACCCCGGCCGGATCTCCTTGCGGATGGAACCCGAATATGCGATAAACCTGGACTAGAGACTTGTTGGTTAGTCAGGTCATGGCCGACTCCCTCGCCAGGCTTCCGCTTGACGGTTGCCGAGATACACGATGTGTATATGGTGGTAAGTGGCGAGAGCGTGCGTGAAGAAGTACACCCCTGCAGGGTTATCATTATCTATTCGAATAGTCGGATTCCTCGGATATGGAAACTTGGACCCCTTGCATAGTTCATAGACAAGTGAAAGTGAATACTCTAAAATGCACAAGATAAGTGTGAGTGCTATGGATGGCGTTCTCGCAGGGAGACGGGAGCAGATCCTGTTGGGGGACGTAGTAATTTCAAAATTTTCCTACGCACACGCAAGATCATGGTGATGCATAGCAACGAGAGGGGAGAGTGTTGTCTACGTATCCTCGTAGACCGACAGCGGAAGCATTATGACAACGCGATTGATGTAGTCGTACGTCTTCACGGCCCGACCGATCGAGCACCGAAACTATGGCACCTCCGAGTTTTAGCACACGTTCAGCTTGATGACGATCCCCGGACTCCGATCCAGCAAAGTGTCGGGGAAGAGTTCCGTCAGCACGACGGCGTGGTGAAGATCTTGATGTTCTACTGTCGCAGGGCTTCGCCTAAGCACCGCTACAATATTATCGAGGATTATGGTGGAGGTGGGCACCGCGCACGGCTAAGAGAACGATCACGTGGATCAACTTGTGTGTCTAGGGGTGCCCCCTGCCCCCGTATATAAAGGAGCAAGGGGGGAGGAGGCCGGCCCTAGGAGGGGCGCGCCAGGGGAGTAGGATTCCTACTCCTAGTTGGAGTAGGTTTCCTCCTTTCCTAGTCCAACTAGGAGAAGGGGGGAAGGGGGGGAAGGGGGGAAGGAAGGGAGAGAGGGGCCGCGCCCCAAACCCCTTGTCCAATTCGGACTGGGCTTGGGAGGGGCGCGCGCCACCTCTTGGTCCTTCCCACTAAGGCCCATTAAGGCCCATTGCTTCTTCCTCGTATTCTTGTAACTCCCCGGTACCTCCGAAAATACCCGAATCACTCAAACCTTTCCGATGTCCGAATATAGTCGTCCAATATATAGATCTTTATGTCTCGACCATTTCGAGACTCCTCGTCATGTCCCCGATCTCATCCGGGACTCCGAACTCCTTCAGTACATCAAAACTTATAAACTCATAATATAACTATCATCGAAACCTTAAGCGTGCGGACCCTACGGGTTCGAGAACAATGTAGACATGACCGAGACATGTCTCCGGTCAATAACCAATAGCGGAACCTGGATGCTCATATTGTCTCCAACATATTCTACAAAGATCTTTATCGGTCAGACCGCATAACAACATACGGTGTTCCCTTTGTCATCGGTATGTTACTTGCCCGAGATTCGATCGTCGGTATCTTAATACCTAGTTCAATCTCGTTACCGGTAAGTCTCTTTACTCGTTTCATAATACATCATCTCGCAACTAACTCATTAGTTGCAATGGTTGCAAGGCTTATGTGATGTGCATTACCGAGAGGGCCCAGAGATACCTCTCTGACAATCGGAGTGACAAATCCTCATGAGGACATCAATACAATTGTTACACCCACAGCCCCTACTGTTACATATACTGGACCAATTACTAGAGCTCGCGCACGCCAATTAAATTACCAGGTACTTTCGTTTCTTGGTAATGATTCTAATGTTCATGAGATTATGATGCTGCCTAAATTGGATACATTTGTTTTGCTTACAAATGAAGGGCCTAGCTTGGAGAAGGATGAACATTGGAGCAAGAACACGCATGGAGTTGATGGCATGCGCAAGGGGATCAAGAACGGAGTTACAAGTGATGATTTCAGGACTTTGAAGCCGCCATAAGGAGTGCATGAAGCCTTGGACGAAATATACAAGATGCCACTTCATAATATTCGTCCATAGGCTATTCTAGGTGCTGCGTCACCTTATTAATGGGCCAGGCCCATGTAATTTTGAAATACTTAAGTATAGGCTATTTTTAGAGTCCGTATGTGTGGGGAAACAAGAGTTAGGGTTGGTTTCGGACCCCACCCTCAAGGGCCACGAAATTCCCCCCTCTTCCTCCATATATACAGCCCTTAGGGCGTCATTTAGACTTTGGGTTTTGTTTAGATTAAAAGTTCGCCATAGCTGCAACTTCGCGTACTTCGTTTGTGTCCAACGACCAGACCAAGACGTCACAGAACCCCACCTTGATCAATAAAGCTTTCATCTTACATTCGCAATATCCCGATTGCAATCTCAGTTTCTTGCTTGTTCTTCGTTTGCTCGAAGGAAACAGACCCTCGTGGTCAGGTTGATCGTGCTCCGGCGTGGTCAATAACCCTCGGAAGTTGGTTTAGCGATTGCTAAGGCGCGACGTCTCACACGTTCGTAGTCGGATCGTCAAGGTCGACTCCCACAGAAAACGATAGCCACCATCTCATCGAAACATCGGGACACCTTAGCCTCTATCAAGTGGTATCAGATTTCCAGGTTGCTCGGTGAGATTTTTACAGTTTTTCGTAGATTAGATCGAGTCTGTTCTTCATACCTACAGTCCACGAAAAAAAAGCCACAAAAAAAATTAGGGTTAGTTCATCATATCCGAACCAATCTGAGCCTTTGCATAATCTTTTTAGGGTTTTTGCTTTGTTGAATTTGCGGTTGCATCGTCGTGTCAAGTTGCTGGTCTTAGAGTCTAGTCTTTTAGAGTTTCGAGTTCTGGTCATAAGTTGTCACGCCGCCGCCGCACCATCATCATCGCCCATCTACCACTTTTGCTTATCCGCCACCGCTCTGAATCCATATCCATATACCACCACCAATCCGTATCCATATACCACCACCAATCTCTACCATATACCACCACCGCTGCCATATACCACAACTATATATCCACCACCAATCCGAGTTCTTCTCATATTAGGTTTGTTCTTGAGATCAATCTAAATTCCGAGTCGTGTTTCCTTGCCTGCGTAGGTCTCGGAAAAAAAAAGAGTCTGGAGACCCCCGGGCAGTTTTTAGGCCAAAATTTTCACGGGCAAAATATTTTTTTCCCTATCCTATTTTTAGGCTTTTCTGAGTCTTTTGAGCCACGTGCCATCATAGTGATTTTTTATCGCACTTTTTCGTCGTCGCTGCCCTGATTTCCGAAAAAAAAGTGAATTTTTTTTCATGCCCATCCTGTCGGTTTGACGAGGGAAGAGTTTTGAGACACTCGCCATTATAGTGATTTTTCGCAAAAAAAAGAGGAGCGCAAAAAAAAGGAGCGCAAAAAAAAAGAGCGAAAAAAAAGTTCCAGAGTGTGCTTTTCCCTTATTTACGTGCAGCGCCGTGATTTTGTTAGTGTTCTAGGCTCGCGTCTCTAGCACGGTCTAGCCTAGGACCAGCACAGTACCGTCGTTGAGCGTTTATTCAACTTTGCATCTCTGAATTGATTATTGCTGACCCTTTTTGCTACCATACTATAAGCCTTCCCAGCTCCACATACATCTACGTCGTGCGTTTGACTCTCCCTGGCAATCGCTCTATCCAAGCTTTTGAGAGTTTTTGACTACAACGGTTGCCGATCACCGCCTGCTGCTGGGTAAGAACTGGTAAGAATTTGAGATTTGCTTGACGGATTTGTGACACCCGCCACCACCACCACTTGTTAGTAGTCTGTAGGATCATATTCTTGTGTGTTTCTATTGCTGCTAACCATGCCAGGATCACAAGCCGATGAGACTGACTGGGAGAACTTGACGAACAAGGAGCTTCATGATATGTTTCAGCAAATGATGAATGGACAGGTGCAAGATGTGATAAACAGATTTGAAGAGGCCATGGAGAAGATAGATGGCATGGAGAAGACGTTTGAAACAAAGCTCGATAACAAGTTTGCTGAATTGCTTTCGCGTTTTCCACCACCACCACCGGCTGCTCCTGCCGCACCTCTGCAACAACAGCAACAACACCGACTACCTCCACATCGGGAAACAGCCCTCCGCCGAGCGAGCCGTGTCCCTCTTCAGTCGGGCCAAACTGCTGGTGCTGCTGTTGATACTTCTGTGGCTCCTACTGCTGATGTGGAGGAGGATGCTTATGTGGGAGATTATGAGGATGAGGTTGATCAAAATCAGAACTACGTGCCACAAACAGCACAGCAACCACCAGGTCGTCCACATGCAAATAATGGCAATGGTAGGGCTCACCCTCAGGTACGAGATCATGACCATCTCCCTAAACTAAAATTGAATATTCCACCATTTGAGGGTAGATATGTTCCTGATATATATCTTACTTGGGAGTTAGAAACTGAACAATGATTTACATGTTTACAATATCCCGAGGAGAGACGTGTTCCTGCTGCTGTTTGTGCTTTCACTAGTTTTGCATGTGTTTGGTGGTCTGAGCATTGTAGATTATATCCTATTCCGGCTACTTGGGCTGCTTTGAAAACTGCTATGCGTACTCGTTGGGTTCCACCATATTATCAACGTGAATTACTTCAAAAATTGCAGCGCTTAAGACAGGGAAAAAATTCTGTAGAACAATATTATCAGGAATTACAAACTGGCATGATTAGAGGTGGTATTGTTGAGGAGAATGAAGCTATGCTTGCACGTTTTATGGGTGGATTAAATATAGAGATTTAGACGATTCTAGAGTATAAGGAGTATACTAATATCACTCGTTTATTCCATCTTGCTTGTAAAGCTGAACGTGAAGTGCAGGATCGACAGGCATTGGCGCGGACTAACTTTTCTGCAGGTCGACCTTCATCATAGACACCACGTGCATCATCTACTTCCACACGTTCTGCTACACCGGCGCCTCCGTCGGCTACCACCTCCAACCGTGATACAATAAAGCAGGCACAATCACCACTATCTGCCAAGAGCACACCTTCTGGACCTGCAAAGAGCTCTTCTTCATCCATGGCATCAACAGGGCAAACACATGATATTATTTGTCGACGTTGCAAGGGTGGAGGTCATTATGTGAGAGAATGCCCATCTAAGCGTGTGATGATTGTTACTGAGGATGGTGGGTATGAGTCCGCTAGTGACTATGATGAGGAGACTTTGGCTCTTATTACACGTGACGAACACGGTGGAGACGATTCTGATCATGAGACGCAATACATGGCACCTGAAGATGCTGACAGGTATGAAAGTTTAGTTGCTCAACGTGTTTTGAGTGTGCAGGTTACACAAGCTGAGCAAAATCAGAGGCATAATTTGTTCCATGCAAAGGGAGTTGTGAAGGAACGTTCTGTTCGCGTGATCATAGATGGAGGGAGCTGCAATAACTTGGCTAGCATGGAGATGGTGGAGAAGCTATCTCTCACCACAAGACCACATCCACATCCTTACTACATCCAATGGTTCAACAACAGCGGCAAGGTTAAGGTAACACGTACTGTTCATGTGCATTTTAGTATCTCTACATATGCTGATTATGTTGATTGTGATGTGGTACCTATGCAAGCATGTTCCTTATTACTTGGTAGACCATGGCAATTTGATAAAAATTCTGTACACCATGGTAGAAACAATCAGTATACTCTTGTTCATAACGATAAAAATATTACTTTGCTTCCTATGACTCCTGATTCCATTTTGAAGGATGATATTAATAGAGCTAATAAAGCAAAACAGGAGACAAATAAGAGTGAAAATCAGATTGTGGCAAAAGAATTTGAGCACCAAATGAAGCCTAATAATAAACCATCTACTGTTGTTTCTGAAATTAAATTGAAAAGTGCATGTTTACTTGCCACCAAATCTGATATTGATGAGCTAGATTTTAGCAAATCTGTTTGCTATGCTTTTGTGTGCAAAGAGGCATTATTTTCATTCGAGGACGTGCCTTCCTCTTTGCCCCCTGCTGTCACTAACATTTTGCAGGAGTTCGCTGACGTCTTTCCACAAGACGTGCCACCGGGATTACCACCTATTCGAGGGATTGAGCATCAAATTGACTTAATTCCCGGTGCTTCGCTACCCAACCGTGCACCATACCGTACCAATCCAGAGGAGACGAAGGAGATTATGCGTCAAGTACAAGAACTGCTCGACAAAGGTTATATACGCGAATCCCTTAGTCCTTGTGCTGTTCCTATCATTTTAGTGCCGAAAAAGGATGGTACGTCGCGTATGTGCGTTGATTGTAGAGGCATTAATAATATTACTATTCGTTATCGTCATCCTATTCCTAGGCTAGATGATATGCTTGATGAATTGAGTGGCTCTACAATATTCTCCAAAGTTGATTTGCGTAGTGGATACCATCAAATTCGTATGAAATTGGGTGATGAATGGAAAACAGCACTTAAAACTAAGTTTGGATTATATGAGTGGTTAGTCATGCCTTTTGGGTTAACTAATGCACCTAGTACTTTCATGAGGTTAATGAACGGAGTTTTACGTGCTTTCATTGGACGATTTGTGGTAGTTTACTTTGATGACATATTGATTTATAGCAAATCTTTGGAGGAACATTTGGAACATTTACGTGTTGTGTTTTTTGCTCTACGTGATGCACGTTTATTTGGAAACCTTGGAAAGTGCACCTTTTGCACCGACCGAGTATCTTTTCTTGGCTATGTTGTTACTCCACAGGGAATTGAAGTTGATAAAGCCAAGATTGAAGCTATTGAGAGCTGGCCGCAGCCCAAAACGGTCACACAAGTGAGGAGTTTCCTTGGCCTCGCTGGTTTCTATAGGCGTTTTGTGAGAGATTTCAGCACCATTGCTGCACCTCTCAACGAGCTTACAAAGAAGGATGTGCCTTTTGTTTGGGGTACCGCACAGGAAGAAGCCTTCACGGTATTGAAAGATAAGTTGACACATGCTCCTTTACACCAACTTCCTAATTTCAATAAGACTTTTGAGCTTGAATGTGATGCTAGTGGAATTGGATTAGGAGGTGTGTTATTACAAGATGGAAAACCTGTTGCATACTTTTCTGAAAAATTGAGTGGGCCTAGTCTGAACTATTCTACTTATGATAAAGAATTATATGCTCTTGTTCGGACCTTAGAAACATGGCAACATTATTTATGGCCCAAGGAATTTGTTATACATTCTGATCATGAATCTTTGAAACACATTAAAAGTCAAGCAAAACTGAACCGTAGACATGCTAAATGGGTTGAATTCATTGAGACTTTCCCTTATGTCATTAAACACAAGAAGGGTAAAGAAAATGTTATTGCTGATGCCTTGTCTCGTCGTTATACTATGCTTTCACAACTTGACTTTAAAATATTTGGTTTGGAGACCATCAAAGATCAATATGTTCATGATGCTGAATTTATAGATGTATTGCAGAATTGTAAGGAAGGGAGAACTTGGAACAAGTTCGTTCTTAACGATGGATTTGTGTTTCGTGCTAACAAGCTATGCATTCCAGATAGCTCCGTTCGTCTTTTATTGTTGCAGGAGGCGCATGGAGGAGGATTAATGGGACACTTTGGCGTCAAGAAGACGGAGGATATACTTGCTACACATTTCTTTTGGCCAAAGATGAGACGGGATGTTGAGCGTTTTGTTGCTCGCTGCACTACATGTCAAAGAGCTAAGTCACGACTCAATCCTCATGGTTTATATATGCCTTTGCCAGTACCTAGTGTTCCTTGGGAGGATATATCTATGGACTTTGTTTTAGGTTTACCTCGAACAAAGAAGGGGAGGGATAGCATATTTGTTGTCGTGGATAGGTTCTCGAAAATGGCACACTTTATACCATGTCATAAAAGCGATGATGCTGTTAATGTTGCTGATTTGTTCCTTCGTGAAATTATTCGCTTACATGGTGTGCCAAATACTATTGTTTCAGATCGTGATACTAAATTTCTTAGCCACTTTTGGAGATGTTTATGGGATAAGTTGGGGACTAAGCTGCTTTTTAGTACTACTTGTCACCCCCAAACCGATGGACAAACTGAAGTAGTCAATAGAACATTGTCTACTATGTTTGGGCTGTTTTGAAGAATAACAAGAAAATGTGGGAAGAATGCTTGCCTCATATTGAATTTGCTTATAATCGCTCATTGCATTCTACTACTAAGATGTGCCCTTTTGAAATTGTGTATGGTTTCCTACCTCGTGCACCTATTGATTTGTTGCCTCTTCCATCTTCAGAGAAGGTTAATTTTGATGCTAAAGAACGTTCTGAATTGATTTTAAAAATGCATGAGTTAACTAAGGAAAACATTGAGCGTATGAATGCTAAATATAAACTTGCTGGAGATAAGGGTAGAAAACATGTTGTGTTTGCGCCTGGAGATCTTGTTTGGTTACATTTGCGTAAAGATAGATTCCCTAATCTGCGCAAATCAAAGCTAATGCCACGTGCTGATGGTCCTTTTAAGGTGTTAGAGAAAATAAATGATAATGCATATAAACTTGAGCTACCTGTAGATTTTGGGGTTAGTCCCACTTTTAACATTGCAGATTTGAAGCCTTATTTGGGTGAGGAAGATGCGCTTCCGTCGAGGACGACTTCATTTCAAGAAGGGGAGGATGATGAGGACATCAATACCATTGTTACACCCACAGCCCCTACTGTTACATATACTGGACCAATTACTAGAGCTCGCGCACGCCAATTAAATTACCAGGTACTTCCGTTTCTTGGTAATGATTCTAATGTTCATGAGATTATGATGCTGCCTAAATTGGATAATTTGTTTTGCTTACAAATGAAGGGCCTAGCTTGGAGAAGGATGAACATTGGAGCAAGAACACGAATGGAGTTGATGGCATGCGCAAGGGGATCAAGAACGGAGTTACAAGTGATGATTTCAGGACTTTGAAGCCGCCATAAGGAGTGCATGAAGCCTTGGACGAAATATACAAGATGCCACTTCATAATATTCGTCCATAGGCTATTCTAGGTGCTGCGTCACCTTATTAATGGGCCAGGCCCATGTAATTTCGAAATACTTAAGTATAGGCTATTTTTAGAGTCCGTATGTGTGGGGAAACAAGAGTTAGGGTTGGTTTCGGACCCCACCCTCAAGGGCCACGAAATTCCCCCTCTTCCTCCATATATACAACCCTTAGGGCGTCGTTGAGACTTTGGGATTTGTTTAGTTAAAAGTTAGCCATTGCAACTTCGTGTACTTCGTTTGTGTCCAACGACCAGACCAAGACCGCTTCCGGATCCCCACCATTATCAATACTTCATATATATTTGCGATATTCAGATTGCTTTATCATATTCTTGCTCGTTCTTCGATTGCTTGCAGGAATAGACCTTCGTGGTCAGGCTGACCGTGCTTCCAGCATCGTCAGTAACCTCAGGAGATTGGTTTAGCGGTTGCTAAGGCGCAACGTCGTGCACGTTTGTAGTCGGATCGTCAAAGTCGTCTCCACCAAATCGATAGTTATCATCTCATCGAAAGATCGGGACCCTCGCCTGTATCAAAAAGAGAGAGAGAGACTCACCTGCGCACTTACCTGGCGCTCTAGCCCACCTAGCGGCCCACCTGAGCTGGCCGGCCCAGCCCACCTCCTCCACTCTGTCGTCTTCCTCCCCCTCGCCCCGAAGCAGCTCGGTGGCGAGCGCCGATGCCTGTTGGAGAACGTAGTAATTTCAAAATTTTCCTACGAACACGCAAGATCATGGTGATGCATAGCAACGAGAGGGGAGAGTGTGATCTACGTACCCTTGTAGACCGACAGCGGAAGTGTTAGCACAACGCGGTTGATGTAGTCGTACGTCTTCATGGCCCGACCGATCAAGCACCGAAACTACGACACCTCCGAGTTTTAGTACACGTTCAGCTCGATGACGATCCCCGGACTCCGATCCAGCAAAGTGTCGGGGTAGAGTTCCGTCAGCACGACGGCGTGGTGACGATCTTGATGTACTACCGTCGCAGGGCTTCGCCTAAGCACCGCTACAATATTATTGAGGATTATGGTGGAAGGGGGCACCGCACATGGCTAAGAATATGATCACGTGGATCAACTTGTGTGTCTAGGGGTGCCCCCTGCCCCCGTATATAAAGGAGCAAGGGGAGGAGGCCGGCCAGCCCCTATTGGCGCGCCAGGAGGAGTCCTCCTCCTAGTAGGAGTAGGACTCCTACTAGGAGGGGGAAGGAAGTGGGGAGGGAGAGGGAAAGGGGGGCGCCGCCCCCCTCTCCTAGTCCAATTCGGACCAGGGGGGAGGAGGCGCGCGGCCCACCCTGGCTGCCCCTCTCTCTCTCCACTAAGGCCCATATGGCCCATTACTTCTCCCGGTAGGGTTCCGGTAACCCTCCGGCTCTCCGGTTTTCTCTGAAATCACCCGGAACACTTCCGGTGTCCGAATATAGCCGTCTAATATATCAATATTTATGTCTCGACCATTTCGAGACTCCTCGTTATGTCCGTGATCACATTCGGGACTACGAACTAACTTCGGTACATCAAAACTCATAAACTCATAATATAACTGTCATCGAAACCTTAAGCGTGCGGACCCTACGGGTTCGAGAACAATGTAGACATGACCGAGACATGTCTCCGGTCAATAACCAATAGCAGAACCTGGATGCTCATATTGGCTCCTACATATTCTACGAAGATCTTTATCGGTCAGACCGCATAACAACATACGTTGTTCCCTTTGTCATCAGTATTTAGTTGCCCGAGATTCGATCGTCGGTATCTCAATACCTAGTTCAATCTCGTTACCGGCAAGTCTCTTTACTCGTTTCGTAATACATCATCTCGCAACTAACTCATTAGTTGAAATGCTTGCTAGGCTTATGTGATGTGCATTACCGAGAGGGCCCAGAGATACCTCTCCGACAATCAGAGTGACAAATCCTAATCTCGAAATATGCCAACCCAACATGTACCTTTGGAGACACCTGTAGAGCTCCTTTATAATCACCCAGTTACGTTGTGATGTTTGGTAGCACACAAAGTGTTCCTCCGGCAAACGGGAGTTGCATAATCTCATAGTCATAGGAACATGTATAAGTCATGAAGAAAGCAATAGCAACATAATAAACGATCGGGTGCTAAGCTAATGGAATGGGTCATGTCAATCACATCATTCTCCTAATAATGTGATCCCGTTAATCAAATGACAACACATGTCTATGGTTAGGAAACATAACCATCTTTGATTAATGAGCTAGTCAAGTAGAGGCATACTAGTGACGTTTGGTTTGTCTATGTATTCACACAAGTATTATGTTTCCGGATAATACAATTCTAGCATGAATAATAAACATTTATCATGATATAAGGAAATAAAATAATAACATTATTATTGCCTCTAGGGCATATTTCCTTCAACGCCGCCCTGGCCACCTCCTGCTTGCCACCGAGGCGCCCCCGACGCGTCTGGAGAGGCCCCGCAGCCCCCTCTGTCTCTCCCCTCGCTCTCTGCTCTCTGTCAACCTCTTTCTCCTCCTCTGCTTCCTCTTCTGAGCATGCCCGAGAGCACTGCCGTGGACCACCGCAGCCACCGCCTCCCCCTCGCCTCTCCAACTAGTCCACGAGCACCGACGTCTACCCCTAAGCCGTCCCCGCCGGTCCATGCGACCGGAAGGCCTCGGAGCGCCGCCCCCGACCTCTTCTTCATCGTCGGCCACCGCGGATCCCCATCATCGACTCGCCGCCGTCCGAGCTTCCCCGAGCACGCTGGCCATCCCTACGGCACCGTAGTGAGCCCCTGAGCATTTTCCACCTCTCCTGTGGTCGATTTCTCGCTGCAACGCCGATGACCGCGAGTCCCGTATGCTGCCGCCGCACGAGCTCATCGCCGACGAGGCTCCGGTGACCAAATGGTCCCGTGCGTGCCTCCGTTGGGTTCGTGAGCTCTCGTAGAACATGTAGGTGCAAACCGCTGGTCCTCCCGCGCGCCGTGTCGTCGATTCCGTCGACACCCGAGCTCCGGCCGCCGCCCAGCTCGCCGCTGCCGCCGCTAGAGACCACCTCGCGCCCTCCCACTGCCACCGCTGGATGCGCACGAGCCCCAGCTTGCCGTAGGACCCAACCGCGTCGCAAGTAGTGCCCTGTAGTGCGAACCCGACACGTCTCCGCCGCGGTTTGTGTCACCGGTGGCTAAACGCCGGCGGGCTGACATGGCTACATCATTAGCTGCCTAAGAACACCACTAACCACCCTCAGGCCCACTGACAGTCGGGCCCCGCTGCCAAATTAACCACGATTTGGTTTCTGTTTAGCTCTAATTAAACACAGTGGCCCCATGCATCAGCTTTGACCGTGCTGACGTGGCTGTTGACCTGGGCCCACAAGTCAGCCTGTGTTCTTGCCCTATTACACTGATGTGCGGGCCCCACTAGTAAGGTTTGACCTAGACCAGCCCCTGTTGACTTGCTGACATTGTCATGACGTGGTGCTGACGCAGTATTGCTTTCTGGGATTTTAATAAATCAGAAATGATTTATTATTTTCAGAAAATATGCAAAACTTCTAAAATTCATAGAAAATCAACCGTAGCTCCAAATCAAATAAATTATATATGAAAAATGATCAGAAAAATTCAATCTATCCATCTGTAATAGTTTCATGCATGACAAACCAACCTAAACCTGCTATATAGATGAAAACACATAAAGGGCATTTAAAATGCTTAAGTTTGGAGTTGCATTTGAATCCTTGATTCAAATGAGCTCCATTGAACTTGTTGCTGTTTGCATTAGCACAAACAACATCACATATACATGCCATGTTCATGAATCATATTGGGCATTGCATTGATTCTGTTTATTCTCTGTTTGCCGGTGTTGTTTCCCTCTTAGTAGACGAGGTTCCGATGATGAGTTCGATGACACCTCTGCCAAAAATGATGCACATATTTGTAGGCCATTCTGGATTTTTGAATTAAATCTTATTGTATTTGACTTTGGGCATTTAAATTCTATAAATAATTTAAATGTTCAAATAATGTTGGAACTATTTTTGGGACACTGAAATTTTTTCAGCAAGTGTCGAGGAATATTTTCAGGATTCATAGAAGTGATTTGGTGTTGCTACTAAATCAAAAACAAATTTGCAAATTAGTAAACAAAAATAAAAGAGAGAGAGACTCACCTGGGCACTTACCTGGCGCTCTAGCCCACCTAGCGGCCCATCTGAGCTGGCCGGCCCAGCCCACCTCCTCCACTCTGTCGTCTTCCTCCCCCTCGCCCCGAAGCAGCTCGGTGGCGAGCGCCGACGCCGCCCTGGCCACCTCCTGCTTGCCACCGAGGCGCCCCCAACGCGTCTGGAGACGCCCCGCAGCCCCCTCTGTCTCTCCCCTCGCTCTCTGCTCTCTGTCAACCTCTTTCCCCTCCTCTGCTTCCTCTTCTGAGCGCGCCCGAGAGCGCCGCCGTGGACCACCGCAGCCACCGCCTCCCGCTCGCCTCTCCGACTAGTCCACGAGCACCGACGTCTACCCCTAAGCCGTCCCCGCCGGTCCATGCGACCGGAAGGCCTCGGAGCGCCGCCCCCGACCTCTTCTTCATCGTCGGCCGTCGCGGATCCCCATCGTCGACTCGCCGCCATCCGAGCTGCCCCGAGCACGCTGGCCATCCCTACGGCACCGCAGTGAGCCCCTGAGCATTTTCCCCCTCTCCCCATGGTCGATTTCTCGCTGCAATGCCGATGACCGTGTGTCCCGTATGCCGCCGCCACATGAGCTCATCGCCGACGAGGCTCCGGTGACCAAATGGTCCCGTGCGTGCCTCCGTTGGGTTCGTGAGCTCTTGTAGAACATGTAGGTGCAAACCGGTGGTCCTCCCGCGCACCGTGTTGTCGATTCCGTCGACACCCGAGCTCCGGCCACCGCCCAGCTCGCCACTGCCACCGCTACAGACCACCTCGCACCCTCTCACTGCCACCGCTGGATGCGCGCGAGCCCCAGCTCGCCGTAGGACCCAACCGCGTCACAAGCGGTGCCCTGTAGCGTGAACCCGACGTGTCTCCGCCGCGGTTTGTGTCACCGGCGGCTAAACGCCGGAGGGCTGACGTGGCTACATCATTAGCTGCCTAAGCACACCACTAACCACCCTCAGGCCCACTGACAGCCAGGCCCCGCTGCCAAATTAACCACGGTTTGGTTTCTGTTTAGCTCTAATTAAACACAGTGGCCCCACGCGTCAGCTTTGACCATGCTGACGTGGCTGTTGACCTGGGCCCACAAGTCAGCCTCTGTTCCTGCCCTGTTACACTGACGTGCGGGCCCCACTGGTAAGGTTTGACCTAGACCAGCCCCTGTTGACTTGCTGACATCGTCATGACGTGGTGCTGATGCAGTATTGCTTTCTGGGATTTTAATAAATCAGAAATGATTTATTATTTTCAGAAAATATCCAAAACTTCTAAAATTCATAGAAAATCAACCGTAGCTCCAAATCAAATAAATTATATATGAAAAATGATCAGAAAAATTCAATCTATCCACCTGTACTAGTTTCATGCATGACAAACCAACCTAAACCTGCTGTATAGATGAAAACACATAAAGGGCATTTAAAATGCTTAAGTTTGGAGTTGCATTTGAATCCTTGATTCAAATGAGCTCCACTGAACTTGTTGTTGTTTGCATTAGCACAAACAACATCACATATACATGCCATGTTCATGCATCATATTGGGCATTGCATTGATTGTGTTTATTCTCTGTTTGCCGGTGTTGTTTCCCTCTCAGTAGACGAGGTTCCGACGATGAGTTCGATGACACCGGTGAAGAGCTATACTATCCTCAGAAGTGCCAGGCAAGCAAACCCCCCTTGTTCATTCCGATATAATCCCAATCTCTCGCTCCTGCTCTATTTTACTGCATTAGGACAACAACGTTTCAACCGTTACATGTTGCGGTAGCTGAACCCCTTTCCTCTGCATGACCTGTCATTGCCACGGTAAATAAATGAAACCCACTAGCATGAGTAGGAGTTGTTTGAGCCTTGATGTGCCTACTCATTCATGCTTGTTGTCATTCCTGCTACTGCTTAGAGTTGAGTCAGGTCTGGTTCATTGGGAAAGAATTGAAACGTGGTGAATATGTCCTACTGTTGAGAGCTAAGTGTGTGAACACGTTTTGGTAAAGGTAGCGGTGAGAGGACATGTAGGAGTACATGGTGGGTTGTCTCATTGCAGCCGTCCTCAGGAATTGAGTACTGTGTTTGCGATCCATGAAAAGTTACTACCACACATTGGGCTCCGGGCGCTCCAAGCTCTCTCGACTTATTAATCAACCTGATCTCTATCCAGGAGTTGCAACTAGTTTCTAGTGTTTGTAGGTAGTGTTAGTAGTCTACCAAGTGGTACCTGGTACATGTGGGCTTGGGACAGACTAGGCACCGTGGCACGGTGTACCAAGCGTAGATCCACCCGTCGAGGTGGGCTTGGGAACCCTGCACACATCGTTTGGGACCGTGAGCGACACCCCGGCCAGATCTCCTTGCGGATGGAACCTGAATAGACGATAAACCTGGACTAGAGACTTGTTGGTTAGTCAGGTCGTGGCCGACTCCCTCGCCCGGCTTCCGCTTGAAGGTTGCCGAGGTACATGACGTGTACAGGGCGATAAGTGGCGAGAGCGTGTGTGAAGAAGTACACCCCTGCAGGGTTTTCAATATCTATTCGAATAGCCGGATTCCTCGGATATGGAAACTTGGACCCCTTGCATAGTTCATAGACAAGTGAAAGTGGATACTCTAAAATGCGCAAGATAAGTGTGAGTGCTATGGATGGCGTTCTCGCAGGGAGACGGGAGCGGATCCATAGTGGTGTATTGGTATGGTGAATTTGTGGACTCGTGTGCGCCACCTCAAAAGAGTTACTTGCAGTCGTAGTTCAGGTTAGCCACCGAGTCAAAGCTGGCTTGCTGCAGTTAACTCCACCACCCCTTTGTTGATACCGATGCATATGTAGATAGTTCTGATGTAAGTCTTGTTGGGTACATTTGTACTCACGTTTGCTTAATTTATGTTTTGCAGAGAGAGTTCAGCCTCACTAGTAGTATCACGTGGACTTCGAAGTTAGCTTGTTACCTCATCTACGATCTTGTGCCTTGGGAGGGTCTTGTAGATAGTCAGGCTCCTCAGCCTTCTTCCTTTTTAGTTGTCTGTTCACCGGAGTCCTGCTAGCCCAGCACTACTGCTCCGGAACACTTGACTGGCTGTCATGTGATTCACTTCGTTCCTGTGTCTGTCCCTTCGGGGAAATGTCACATGGTGACATCCGGAGTCCTGCCTAGCCTGCTACAGCCCGGGTTCCCGGAGTCCTGTTAGCCCAGTGCTACAGCCCGGATTCACACGCTGCTGACCGACATGCTCGATGTGATTCATGTATGCCTGTCCCCATAGGTTAGTGCCGCTTTGGGTTCACGACTAGCCATGTCGGCCTGGGTTCTCTGTCATATGGATGCTAGCGACACTATCATATACGTGAGCCGAAAGGCGCAAACGGTCCCGGGCCATGGTAAGGCGACACCCGTGGGAATACCGTGCATGAGGCCGCAAAGTGATATGATGTGTTACCGGCTAGATCGATGTGACTTGGAATCGGGGTCCTGACATTGAGGCATTGGTGTAGCAGCGGGGCGGGGCGCGCTGACGGCGCCCGGCGAGGAGGGGGGTGAGGACGATGCAGTTCGGTGGGGAGGCGGCGCCGACGAGGTGGCGGGCGCCCCGGCGAACGACAGCAAGGCCGATCCGGTGGCGGCGAAGTCGATGTGGCGGCGGGGAGCTTCGATGATGGTGTTGGGGGCGAGCGGTGTGTGCTCCCCTG
The DNA here is from genome assembly GCF_003073215.2 of Triticum urartu. NCBI lineage: Eukaryota > Viridiplantae > Streptophyta > Magnoliopsida > Poales > Poaceae > Triticum > Triticum urartu. The sequence goes on along the minus strand of NC_053028.1, from coordinate 310,666,367 downwards.
ATCCAGATCGAGGGGGAGGGGAACCGAGCGAGAAAGAGAGAGGGATCGGGGGAAGTGGGGGATCGTGGGGTGGTTGGGCTAGGGTTTTTGGGGGCGTGGGGGGTTAAGTGGGAACAGGGTGGGCCGGCTGGGCCGGTTGGCCCATGTGTGTGTGGGGGGGGGGGTTGTTTCCTTTTTTTGTTTTTTCTGTTATTTGCCCTGTTTGCATTTTTCTTTTAGTACCAAATAAGTTCTGTTTTGAACAAAACTTGGCACATAAAACTAACACAATACCTTGAGATGGAACAGAAAGTTTGGGGTCAAAAGGAGTTGTCTAATCAATTTTAGAAATTGAAAAGGACATCTTAAATACTGCTGGACCAGATAATAAATTCCGAGGGGCAATTTGGGAATTCCAAAAATGTTGGTTTCAACATGAAAAATATCTAGGGATTATTGTCCATAGGATGAACTATTTTATTTGCATGAAAGAAGAATCAAATATTTGACATGCAATTTGATTTTGAAGCCTATTTTGGACAAGTGGCATTTTGAGATGATGATCATGATGACATGACCTTTATTAGGGGGAGATTACTGTAGTGTGATGCTGGGGATGTTACAAATCTCCCCCACTACAAGAAATCTCGTCCCGAGATTTAAGCGGGGAAGAAAAGAGTAACTTTGGGTGAACTGACCCTTATAGGGTTAATTGTCTGGTGAACAATGTAGGGAATGTGGCAGAAGCATCTCTCGAGTTGAAACTTAAGAAAACTTCGAGAGCAAAATATGAAGGTACAATAAGAAGTTTCAAGAGGATGGGCAAACAATCGACAACTAAACAGAGTGTGAGAAGGGGTTTAGAGCACCGGGATTAGATCATCTCTCAGACGGTGGCTCATGACAACACACAAAGCCAAGAGCAAATGATACTTCGGAGTAAAGGATATACAGGAGGGTCAGGTTCCGATCCTGTGGAACTGTGGGTTATGGGCCCACCATGTGGGTTAAAATAGAAGGAGCGATGACATCTTGCACGGTCATGATAGCAAGGCATGTCAGAGGGTAGCCTGTCAGTTATGTCGGCAACAACGTCGGTACCAAGGGCGAGGGACGAAGAGAACCATTTTCCTGCTCGTTGAACGAGGCGGGCCATTAGGCAAAGTTCTCGTCCATCGGTGGCTACCGAAATGTCATCAACAATAGTAACAAGGTCTTTACTGACAGAGTTGTACATTGAGGTGCTTACCTAAGCAGGAAATTATCTCTACTGAGATAAGTTAGTTTACGGGAAAGGTTAAACAAAAGAATGGAAAGGAAAAAATATGATCAGTATATTAATCAGAACAATGGAAAGGAAAATGTGTTTAAACACAATTATCAGGAGTATATCCTTCCCAAGGACAAGCAGAGGATGATATCCATGACAGGATAGTAAGTAGATAACCAAGGTAAAGGGAAAGAAATTTCATGACATTACGCATACAACGGTGTTTGGATAATTGATAAAGAAAATTTAGTATCGTGCTTCAAATGTTCTTATTGGAGACCGGATTACCACAGACAGGCTTTGAGATAGCACTGACATGGTTTCAAGCAAAGGTCAAACTTTGGATACACCAAGTATCCATCGGAAACAACCTAGAAAATAAGTCATACAATTTTAGCAGGGAAAAGATGAGGGTGTGGCCGACGGTCTCAGCAGCAATCCATCGACATGCCAAAAAGGATGTAATTCCAAAATTAATATGATCAAGTTTGTGTTGGGGGGGGGGGGGAAGAAAAGAATGTTTTTGATGCTGACACAAATCATCGAGAGGCAAGGATGGTATTACTAGCCATGATTTCAATTGACATCTCTGAAGAAGCCAAAGTGTTGACGATGATCAAGACAAATTTTGTCGAGAGACTCTATGAAGATGCCATCGAGTAGAAAAGGAAGGATCAAGTGAAAGGCTATGAGAACCACAGATCCAACACAAGCTCAAAGTCAAGCTTGTTGTTCGAGGTGAAATGATAAGATGAGGAAGATCGACGTAAGCTTAGCTCATCATCAGAAGTTGCTCCGGGCATAAGAACCAGGTAGCAAAGTTAAAAAGTTGACATGATAAAAATATAGCCGATCAGGCTAGGAATGATGTGATGGGGTATAAAGCTTCTCAGTATCAAGTACTAGGTGTAATGCCAGAAGGTAAATCGGAGTAGAGGTTGGACGGGGGAAATGATTTGCAGAGGATAAGTAATTTTAACTTACCCAGTAAATGGGATCAAGGAGGAAATATGGTCAGGACCATAACTGCAAGGGATCCAATTTACGATACTGGAATAATTATTCAAATGATTAGATATCCTTGCAAGGAGCTTTCATGATAAGTCCTACACCGTGTCCATGGGCATGAACACAAGTTCAAGGTCGACTCCCACTTCTCCAATGCATAATCTTTCATTCACTTCTCGCTTTCGATAGAGTTGTAGTGTTGGAATTTATCTGGCGAAACACCAGAAGAGTAAGACTTGTTAAAACTCCCGGGTTCAAACGGATTATGGGAGCCATAGGTTCAACCCATAGGGGCATCTTAGGAACCTATTCCACAAACTTCAGAAGTAAACAACACAAGCTCGAAAGCAGAGCATGGTTGACAAAAGGAGAGGATACAATTACCAAAGACATTATGTACTTGGGAAAGAACTTCATGAGGTTCTTTGAATATGAATGACACTGTCGGATGATAATCCAATAATGGATCTGGCGATCCACAACGGAGCTGATGTGAGTATCAATATTCAATCAGAAGAAGAAATAATGCAGACGCATCGGATTTTGGAAATATCTGATAATTCCAAAGCTTAAATGCAAAGGAATTATGATTTCCAATTCGGGGGATCAGAAGCAGACGCTCTGATTAAGGATGGACAAGTAGAATAGACCTAGGGGCACAATCGATGACAAATAGATTGGTCGAGAACCAGCTCATGTTCAAAATGACGTCTGAGCCGGAAAGATAATTTAGAAGGATCAACTGATGATTGTGTGCTTTCACACACATGTTGAATCGATAGGATCAAAATGATGGTGTCAAAGGATACTAATGAATATTGCTACACATATGGAAAGCATCCATAATGCAGGCAGACAAGTATTTGCAGAGCAATAGTTTGAAGAGGATTCTCGGAAGATCGGATAGTATCTACAAGTATTTTGAAAAGCATATGAACAACTGGGGATGAGCGGACCCCGGTTAAGTGAATTATCCTTAGTGCAAAAAGAAGCTGCAAAGCAGAAGGCACAATTATTCTCGGAACAACGGAGAGTCCTAGGGGTATCTTGTAACAACATGAGCAACTGGGGATGAAGGTACAAGCGGCAACGAGGTTATTCACGAGGATTACCGGTGGTCAGGAACTATAAGGCAGTGGGCACAGAGGGTCTCAGGAAAAACATCTGAGAGTATCTTCGGAGTCTTCTGGTGCACCAAGCGATCATCTGGAATGAAAGGCTCTCTGGGAGGAAATGGTTACGAGAACCTAATGTTAGAGTTAATAAAATCATTTAACCCGAGTAGAAGAGAAATTAGAGTCCCAGAGTAAAGGTCGAGGAGTAAAAGATCCTAATACCACCCAATGGCGACGTGGGCCCGTAAGACACACATCCATGTTAGTAAAAGTTGTGTAGTGACTAGACTCGACTTCAGCCACGGAGTAGGAAGGGGGGCTACCTACAGGCAGTCGGCTCTGATACCAACTTGTCGGGGCCTGGACGTCGATCACGTTGAACGAGTAATCAAACATAAAGCGGGGGCAACTGGGACAAGGTGGGGGTCACTGATGGATCACTAACCAACCTATACTAAGCAGTTTAGGATAAGCAAGTAATGTAACAATAAGCAGGTAACAAAAACAGGCTATGCATCAGAGTAGGATCATACAGAAAGCAGTAGCAGTTCTAATGGAAGCATGAGAGGGAAAGAAATGGGCGGTATCGGAATGCTCAAGGGGAGGTTTGCTTGTCTGGTTGCTCTGGCAAGAGAGAGGGGTCGTCAACACCGTAGTCGTACTGAGTAGCAGCGGCGTCGGTCTCGTAGTCTATCGGAGAGAAGAGTGGTAAGAAACAATAAATATTAAGCAAACAGATGCATAGCGATGCATGACATGACAAGTAGCGGTGCTAGGGGGGCCCTAACGCGGTATGAGGTGGTACCGGTGAAGGGGGGAAACAGTAAATACGGGGCAAACAAGCATCACAAAATATAACAAGGCAAAACGCGATGCCAGGGGTGACCTAACGCAGTACTAGGCGATACTGGCGAAGGGGGGAAACATCCGGGAAAGTTTTCCCGGAGTTAGGCATTTTCGGACAGATGAAACGAAGGGGGACGGTCGCAGGTTTGCTATGCTAGGGATGTGTGGCGGACGAACGGGTTGCGTATCCGGGTTCGTCTCGTCGTTCTGAGCAACTTTCATGTACAAAGTTTTTTCATCCGAGCTACGGTTTATTTTATATTGATTTTTAAAAGATTTAAATCATTTTTAGGATTTATTTAATTATTTAAAACAACATTATCCAGAATAGTGTTTGTAGACGTCATCATGACGTCAGCAGTCAACAGGGGTGTTAACTAGTCAAACTGACGTGTGGGTCCCACCTGTTAGTGACACATTTTAATTAAACACATTAATTAACCTAATCAGGATTAATTAGGGTGGGCCCCACTATCATTGACTACCTAATTAACTAATCAGGTTAATTAGTTAACTAATGTGTAATTAGTTTAATTAGTTGTTTAATTTAATTAATCAAAATTAATTAAGTTAACTAATTAATTAATTATTTTTATTTATTATTTTTTAAACGTTCTGGGCTGGGCCCCGTTTGTCATAGGGCCAAAGGCCATAGCGGGTCGGGCGTCGAGTACAGTCCGAATGCGCGCTAGCCCACGGGGGCGCACCCGACTAGGCAACATGGGGCGGCTGGCGGGCGCGGGCGCCAACGCGCCGGCGTTGAGCTCCGGCGGCTGCGACCGGCCGGAGCATGGGGAGGGTCGCTGCTGCCAACACGCAGCAGGGCGGCCAGAGGCGGACGACGGGCGCATGAGGCCGCGACGAGAGGGGCGGAGGCTTCTCGACGCGACACAGAGCGAGCGGGGAGGAGCAGCGTGGCGGGCGCGGCGAGCGTGCGGCAGAGGCGACGACCGCGCAGGTCGGCGATGCAGCGGACGCGCAGGAAGCGGGGCAGAGGCGAGCGACGGGTCCGACGAGCTGTAGTAGCGCCGGCGAGGCGGGGCAGTGAGGGGCGCGGGCGTAGGTGAGCGGCGGAGGAAAGCAGCAGGCGGGGCGGAGCAGGGGAAAGGTCGGGCGCGGTCAGGGGCGGCGGTGCGTGCCGCGGCCGGGGCGCTCGTGGGGTGCGTCGGGCGCGGGACGGCGCGGTGGCCGGAACGGGCGACGCGGACGGGGAGAGAGGGAGGTGCTCACGGGCGGTGTAGGGGAGTGCAGCGGGCTCGAGGAGGACAAGGACGGCGGCGAGGTTGAGGCATTGGTGTAGCGGCGGGGCGGGGCGCGTCGACGGCGTCCGGCGAGGAGGGGGATGAGGGCGACACAGTTCGGCGGGGAGGCGGCGCCGACGAGGTGGCGGGCGCCCCGGTGAACGGCAGCAAGGGCGATCCGGTGGCGGCGGAGTCAATGTGGCGGCGGGGCGCCGGCGTGAGGCGGGGAGGTCCGGTGATGGTGTTGGGGGCGAGCGGTGTGTGCTCCCCTGATCCAGATCGAGGGGGAGGGGAACCGAGCGAGAAAGAGAGAGGGATCGGGGGAAGTGGGGGATCGTGGGGTGGTTGGGCTAGGGTTTTTGGGGGCGTGGGGGGTTAAGTGGGAACAGGGTGGGCCGGCTGGGCCGGTTGGCCCATGTGTGTGTGTGGGGGGGGTTGTTTCCTTTTTTTTCTCTGTTATTTGCCCTGTTTGCATTTTTCTTTTAGTACCAAATAAGTTTTGTTTTGAACAAAACTTGGCACATAAAACTAACACAATACCTTGAGATGGAACAGAAAGTTTGGGGTCAAAAGGAGTTGTCTAATCAATTTTAGAAATTGAAAAGGACATCTTAAATACTGCTGGACCAGATAATAAATTCCCAGGGGCAATTTGGGAATTCCAAAAATGTTGGTTTCAACATGAAAAATATCTAGGGATTATTGTCCATAGGATGAACTATTTTATTTGCATGAAAGAAGAATCAAATATTTGACATGCAATTTGAATTTGAAGCCTATTTTGGACAAGTGGCATTTTGGGATGATGATCATGATGACATGACCTTTATTAGGGGGAGATTACTGTAGTGTGATGCTGGGGATGTTACAATGGGCATCTCCATAGCCCGTTGATTAGCCGCGTCGATGTGAGACTATCTTCCTTTTTTGACTTCCCGTTATTAATCTCTATCACCGCATACTATTCCACCCATAATGCTATATTCATGGCTCACGCTTATGTATTGTGTGGGGGTTGAAAAAGATGAAACACATTAAAAAGTATAAACCAATTGCTCGACTTGTTATCGGGGTTGTACATGATTAATACATTGTGTGAAGAAAATGAAGCATGACAAGATTATATGATTTTGTAGAGATAGCGTTGCTTAGCACTTTTATTTTGAAAGGCATGATTGTATGTTGGTATGCCTGAGTATTAATGTCTTTATATCAAATTATAGACTATTGCTCTGAATAATTAAGATCTTAATATTCGTACCCTAAAAGAAAGGTTGCATGATGATGAGGACATCACTAACAAAGTTACACCCACAACCCCTACTGATACATATACATGACCAATTACTAGAGCTCGTGCACGCCAATTAAATTACCAGGTATTTTCGTTTCTTGATAACGATTCTACTGATACATTTGTCTTGATTACAAATGAAGGGCCTAGTTTGGACAAGAAAGATGATCATTGGAGCAAGATCAAGCATGGAGATGATGGCATGCGCAAGGGAAACAAAAACAGAGTTACAAGTGATGATTTCAGGACTTTAAAGCCACCATAATGAGTGCGTGAAGCCTTGGACAAAATATACAAGATGTCACTTCATAAATTTCGTCCAAAGGCTATTATAGGTGCCGCGTCACCTTATTATTGGGCCAGGCCCATGTAATTTCGAAATACTTGAGTATAGGCTGTTTTTAGAATCTGTATGTGTGGAGAAACAAGAGTTAGGGTTGGTTTCGGACCCCTCCTCCAAGGGCCACGAAATCCCCCCCTCTTCCGCCATATATACAACCCTTAGGGCGTCGTTTAGACTATGGGTTTTGTTTAGATTAAAGTCCGCCATAGCTGCAACTTCGCGTACTTCGTTTGTGTTCAACGACCAGACAAAGGCGTCACACAACCCCACCTTGATCAATAAAGCTTTCCTCTTATATTCGCAATATCCAGATTGCAATCTTAGTTTCTTGCTTGTTCTTTGTTTGCCTGCAGGAAACAAACCTTCATGGTCAGGTTGATCATGCTCCGACGTGGACAATAACCTCTCAGAGTTGGTTTAGTGATTGCTAAGGCGCGACGTCCTCGCACGTTCGTAGTCAGATTGTCAAAGTCGATTTCCTCCAAAACGATAGCCACCATCTCATCAAAAGATGGGCCACCTTTTCCTCTATCACATGATAAACATCTTAGGTAGCATTTCACATCAAAAATTCTGTTTTTATCATTACTTACTCAAGGACGAGCAGAAATTAAGCTTGGGGATGCTTGATACGTCTCCAATGTGTCTATAATTTTTGATTGTTCCATGCTATTATAATATCAATCTTTAATGTTTAATATAACTTTTTGTGCTAGTTTATATCATTTTTTGGGACTAAACTATTAACCCGGTGCCTAGTGCCTGTTGCTGCTTTTTGCTTTTTTTTGGTTTTCCAGGAAGTTAGCATCAAATGGAGTTCAAACGCTACGAATTTTTTTGACGAATTTTCTCTTGACAGAGACCATAGAAGCTTCGGGGGGTGATGAGGACATCAATACCATTGTTACACCCACAACCCCTGCTGCTCTACATACTGGACAAATTACTAGAGCTCGCGCACGCCAACTGAATTACCAAGTACTTTCGTTTCTTGGTGAAAATTCTAATGCTCATGATGGTATGATATTGCCTAAATTGGATACATTTGTGTTGATTACTAATGAAGGGCCTAGGATGGACAAGAGGGATGAACACTTGAACAGGATCAATCATGGAGATGAACGCGCGCGCGAAGGGATCCAGAATGGCGTTTCTAGTGCATATTTGAGCACTTTGAAGCCTCTGTGATGACCTACAAGGACATGGACGAAATATACAAGATGCCACTTCATAGATTTCGTTCGGAGGCTATTATAGGTGCTGCATCACCTTATTATTAGGCCAGGCCCATGTAATTTCGAAATACTTGAGTATAAGCTGTTTTTAGAGTCCGTATGTGTGGGGAAACAAGAGTTAGGGTTGGTTTCGGACCCCTCCTCCAAGGGCCATGAAATTCCCCCCTCTTCCTCCATATATACAACCCTTAGGGCATTGTTTAGACTTTGGGTTTTGTTTAGATTAAAAGTTTGTCATAGCTGCAACTTCACGTACTTCGTTTGTGTTCAACGACCAGACCAAGGCGTCACAGAACCCTACTTGATCAATAAAGCTTTCCTCTTTAATTCGCAATATCCAGATTGCAATTTCAGTTTCTTGCTTGTTCTTCGTTTGCTTGCAGGAAATAGACCCTCGTGGTTGATATGTCTCCAACGTATCTATAATTTTTGATTGTTCCATGCTATTATATTATCTGTTTTGGATGTTTTATATGCATTCTTATGCTATTTTATATTATTTTTGGGACTAACCTATTAACCTAGAGCCTAGTGCCAGTTTCTATTTTTCCTTGTTTTAGAGTTTCACAGAAAAGGAATATCAAACAGAGCCCAAACGGAATGAAACTTTCGCGATGATTTTTCTTGGACCAAAATACATCTAGAGGACTTGGAGTACACGTCAGGGAAGCCATGAGGTGGCCACAAGGACGAAGGGCGTGCCCAGGGGGTAGGGCACGCCCCCACCCTTGTGGGCCCCCTCATGACTCCACCGACCTATTTCTTCCGCCTATATATTCTCAAATATTCCCAAACCAACCAGGAGAGCCACGAAAACACTTTTCCACCACCGCAACCTTCTGTACCCGTGAGATCCCATCTAGGGGCCTTTTCTGGCATCCTGCCGGAGGGGGATTCAATCACGGAGGGCTTCTACATCAACACCATTGCCTCTCCGATGAAGCGTGAGTAGTTTACCACAGACCTACAGGTCCATAGCTAGTAGCTAGATGGCTTCTTCTCTCTCTTTGATTCTCAATAGCATGTTCTCCTCGATGTTCTTGGAGATCTATTCGATGTAATACTCTTTTGTAGTGTGTTTGTCGAGATCCGATGAATTGGGGATTTATGATCAGCTTATCTATGAATATTATTTGAATCTTCTCTGAATTCTTATATGCATGATTTGATATCTTTGCAAGTCTCTTCGAACCATTGATTTGGTTTGGCCAACTAGATTAGTTTTTCTTGTAATAGGATAAGTGCTTAGTTTTTGGTTCAATCTTGCGGTGCTTGATCCCAGTGACAGAAGGGGAATGGACACGTATTGTATTGTTGCCATCGAGGATAACAAGATGGGGTTTTCATCATATTGCTTGAGTTTATCCCGCTACATCATGTCATCTTACTTAATGCGTTACTCTGTTCTTCATGAACTTAATACTCTAGATGCAGGCAGGAGTCAATCAATGTGTGGAGTAATAGTAGTAGATGCAGGCAGGAGTCGGTCTACTTGATACAGACGTGATGCCTATATTCATGATCATTGCTTGAGATAGTGTCATAACTTTGCGCTTTTCTATCAATTGCTCGACAGTAATTTGTTCACCCACCGTAATATTTTCTATTTTGAGAGAAGCCTCTAGTGAAACCTATGCCCCCCGGGTCTATTTTCCATCATATAAGTTTCCGATCTACAATTTTAGTTTCCGATTTACTTTCTTTTCAATCTTTTAATTTCGTTCCATAAACCAAAAATATTACTTTAGCGTTTATCCATCTCTATCAGATCTCACTTCGCAAATAACCGTGAAGGGATTGACAACCCCTTTATCGCGTTGGGTGCAAGTTGGTGTTTGTTTGTGCAGGTATTCGGTGACTTGAGCGTTGTCTCCTACTGGATTGATACCTTGGTTCTCAAAACTGAGGGAAATACTTACTGTACTTTGCTGCATCACCCTTTCCTCTTCAAGGGAAAAACCAACACAAGCTCAAGAAGTAGGAGGAAGAATCTCTCGCACCGTTGCCGGGGAGATCTACGCCAAGTCAGACATACCAAGTACCCATCATAAACTCTCATCTCTTGCATTACATTATTTGCCATTCGCCTCTCATTTTCCTATCCCCCACTTCTAAAATGATTTTCGAAAAGATTTTCCCTTTTCTTCGCCCTTCTTCCGTTTGTCCTTCTGTTTGCTCGTGTTGTCATGTGCCTTCTATTTGCTTGCATATTTGCTTGCTAAAAATATATTCATATGGATCCTCATCCTCTTGCTAATCTTTTTAAAAGATCCAATTATGATGAACCAATTGCTAGTGAGTTTTGTGCACTAGATTGTCTTTATGAGGTTTTGGTTGAAATTCATGAATCTGAAAATTGTGATGAAGTGTTCAAAGAAGAAATTTATGAAGTGATTCATGATAGCTCCTTGAATGAAAAGCATGATTGCAATGATATAATTATAAATTCTATTAATGTCAATTGTGTTAATGATATGCAAAACCCTAAGCTTGGGGATGCTAGTTTTGCTATGTCCACTACTTGTTGCAATGATCATGATTGGGGTGATTCTTCTTATAATCTTGAAAATTTATTTAAGCTCCATGATGAATATGAGATTGATAATAATCTTTGAAATAATACTGAAAGTGTGTCTGGAAGAGTGTCAACTTTAGATCCTACATATTTGGATAATGTTCAATCTTATGAAGTTTTCGATAAAAGTGGGTTCAGAGAGGTCATGACTTTATTTTATGATAATCCCACTATTTCGTAAGAGTGTCAACTTTGCATGCATGTGGATCATGAATGATAGAAGCATAGGTGTCCCGATGTTTCAGTGAGATGGTGGCTATCGTTTTCTGTGGGAGTCGACCTTGACGATTCGACTACGAACGTGCGAGACGTCGCGCCTTAGCAATCGCTAAACCAACTTCTGAGGGGTTATTGACCACGCCGGAGCACGATCAACCTAATCACGAGGGTCTATTTCCTACGAGCAAACGAAGAACAAGCAAGAAACCGAGATTGCAATCTGGATATTGCGAATATAAGAGGAAAGCTTTATTAATGAAGGTGGGGTTCTGTGACGCCTTTGTCTGGTCGTTGAACACAAACGAAGTACGCGAAGTTGCAGCTATGGCAAACATTTAATCTAAACAAAACCCAAAGTCTAAACGATGCCCTAAGGGCTGTATATATGGAGGAAAGAGGGGGGATTTCTTGGCCCTTGGAGGAGGGGTCCGAAACCAACCCTAACTCTTGTTTCCCCACACATACGGACTCTAAAAACAACCTATAATCAAGTATTTCAGAATTACATAGGCCTGGCCCAAAAATTAGGTAATGCAGCACCTAGAATAGCCTATGGACGAAATTTATGAAGTGGCATCTTATATATTTCTTCCAAGGCTTCATGCACTCATTATGGTGGCTTCAAAGTCCTGGAATCATCACTTGTAACTCCATTCTCGTTCCCCTTGCGCATGCCATCATCTCCATGCTTGAACTTGCTCCAAGGTTCATCTTTCTTGTCTAAGCTAGGACCTTCATTTGTAAGCAAAACAAATGTATCCAATTTAGGCAGCATCATATTCTCATGAACATTAGAATCGTTACCAAGAAATGAAAGTACCTGGTAATTCAATTGGCGTGTGCGAGCTCTAGGAATTGGTCCAGTATGTATAGCAGCAGAGGCTGTGGGTGTAACAATGGTATTGATGTCCTCATCATCCCCCCTTCTTGAAATGAAGTTGTCCTCGACAGAAGCTCATCTTCCTCACCCAAATAAGGCTTCAAATCTGCAATGTTAAAAGTGGGACTTACCCCAAAATCTGCACGCAGCTCAAGTTTATGTGCATTATCATTTATTTTCTCTGACACCTTAAAGGACCATCAGCACGTGGCATTAGCTTTGATTTGCACAAATTAGGAAATCTATACTTACGCAAATGTAACGAAACAAGATCTCCAGGTGCAAACACAACATGTTTTCTACCCTTATCTCCAGCAATTTTATATTTAGCATTCATACGCTCAATGTTTTCCTTAGTTAACTCATGCATTTTTAAAATCAATACAACACGTTGTTTAGCATCAAAATTAATCTCCTCCGAAGATGGAAGAGGCAACAAATCAATAGGTGCATGAGGTAGGAAACCATACATAATTTCAAAAGGGCACATCTTAGTAGTAGAATGCAATGAACAATTATAAGCAAATTCTATGAGGCAAGCATTCTTCCCACATTTTCTTATTATTCTTGAAAACAGCCCTAAGCATAGTAGACAATGTTCTATTGACTACTTCAGTTTGTCCATTAGTTTGGGGTTGACAAGTAGTACTAAAAAGCAGTTTAGTCCCCAACTTAGCCCATAAACATCTCCAAAAGTGGCTAAGAAATTTAGTACCATGACCTGAAACAATAGTATTTGGCACACCATGCAAGCGAATAATTTCACGAAAGAACAAATCAGCAACATTAACAACATCATCGCTTTTATGACATGGTATAAAGTGTGCCATTTTCGAGAATCTATCCACGACAACAAATATGCTCTCCCTCCCCTTCTTTGTTTGAGGTAATCCTAAAACAAAGTCCATAGATATATCCTCCCAAGGAACACTAGGTACAAGCAAAGGCATATATAAACCATGAGGATTGAGTCGTGACTTAGCTTTTTGACATGTAGTGCAGCGAGCAACAAAATGCTCAACATCCCATCTCATCTTTTGCCAAAAGAAATGTGTAGCAAGTATGTCCTCCGTCTTCTTCATGCCAAAGTGTCCCATTAATCCTCCTCCATGCACCTCGTTCAACAACAAAAGACAAACGGAGGTAGCTAGAATGCATAGCTTGTTAGCATGGAACACAAATCCATCATTAACGACGAACTTGTTCCACGTTCTTCCTTCTTTACAATTCTACATTACATCTTTAAAATCAGCATCATGCATATATTGATCTTTGATGGTCTCCAAACCAAATGTTTTGAAGTCAAGTTGTGAAAGCATAGTATAGCGATGAGACAATGCATCAGCAATAACATTTTCTTTACCCTTCTTATGTTTAATGACATAAGGGAAAGTCTCAATGAATTCAACCCTTTTAGCATGTCTACGATTTAGTTTAGCTTGACTTTTAATATGTTTCAAAGATTCATGATCAGAATGTATATCAAATTCTTTGGGCCATAAATAATGTTGCCATGTTTCTAAAGTATGAACAAGAGCATACAATTCTTTATCATAAGTAGAATAATTTAGGCTAGGCCCACTCAATTTATCAGAAAAGTGTGCAACAGGTTTGCCATCTTGTAATAACACACCTCCTAATCCGATTCCACTAGCATCACATTCAAGCTCAAAAGTCTTATTAAAATCAGGAAGTTGGAGTAAAGGAGCATGTGTCAACTTATCTTTTAATACTGTGAAGGCTTCTTCATGTGCGGTGCCCCAAACAAAAGGCACATCCTTCTTTGTAAGCTCATTGAGAGGTGCAGCAATGGTGTTGAAATCTCTCACAAAATGCCAATAGAATCTAGAGAGGCCAAGAAAACTCCTCACTTGTGTGACTATTCTAGGCTGCGGCCAACTCTCAATACCTCCAGTCTTGGCTTTATCAACTTCGATTCCCTGTGGAGTAACAACATAGCCAAGAAAAGATACTCGGTCGGTGCAAAAGGTGCACTTCCCAAGGTTAACAAACAAACGTGCATCACGTAGAGCAATAAAAACAACATGTAAATATTCCAAATGTTCCTCCAAAGATCTGCTATAAATCAGAATATCATCAAAATAGACTACCACAAATCGTCCAATGAAAGCACGTAAAACTTCGTTCATTAATCTCATGAAAGTACTAGGTGCATTAGTTAACCCAAAAGGATGACTAACCACTCATATAACCCAAACTTAGTTTTAAATGTTGTTTTCCATTCATCTCCCAATTTCATACGAATATGATGGTATCCACTACGCAAATCAACTTCGGAGAATATTGTAGAGCCACTCAATTCATCAAGCATGTCATCCAGCCTAGGAATAGGATGACAATAACGAATCGTAATATTATTAAGGCCTCTACAATCAACACACATACATGACGTACCATCCTTTTTTGGCACTAGTATAATAGGAACAACACAAGGACTAAGAGATTCGCATATATAACCTTTGTCGAGCAGCTCTTGTACTTGACGCATAATCTCCTTCGTCTCCTCTAGATTGGTATGGTATGGCGCACGGTTTGGCAGTGAGGCACCGGGAATTAAGTCAATCTGATGCTCAATCCCTCGAATAGGTGGTAATCCCAGTGGCACGTCTTGTGGAAAGACATCAGCGAACTCCTGCAAAATGTTAGTGACAACAGGAGGCAAAGAGGAAGGTACATCATCGAAAGAAAATAATGCCTCTTTGCACACAAAAGCATAGCAAACAGATTTGCTGAAATCTAGATCATAATTGTCAGATTGGTGGCAAGTAAACATGCACTTTTCAATGTAATTTCAGAAGAAACACTAGATGGTTTATTATTAGGCTTCATTTGTTGCTCAAATTCTTTTGCCACAATCTAATTTTCACTCTTATTTTTCTCCTGTTTTGCTTTATTAGCTCTATTAATATCATCTTTCAAAATGGAATCATGAGTCATAGGAAGCAAAGTAATATTTTTGTCCTTATGAACAAGAGTATACTGATTGTTTCTACCATGGTGTACATAATTTTTATCAAATTGCCATGGTCTACCAAGTAATAAGGAACATGCTTGCATAGGTACCACATCACAATCAACATAATTAGCATATGTAGAGATACTAAAATGCACACGAACAGTACGTGTTACCTTAACCTTGATGTTGTTGTTGAACCATTGGATGTAGTAAGGATGTGGGTGTGGTCTTGTGGTGAGGGATAGCTTCTCCACCATCTCCATGCTAGCCAAGTTGTTGCAGCTCCCTCCATCTACGATGACGCGAACAAAATGTTCCTTCACAACTCCCTTTGTATGGAACAAATTATACCTCTGATTTTGCTCAGCTTGTGTGACATGCGCACTCAAAACACGTTGAGCAACTAAACATTCATACCTGTCAGCGTCTTCAGGAGCAATGTATTGCGTCTCATGATCAGACTCATCTCCACCGTGTTCTTCACTGGTAATAAGAGCCAAAGTCTCCTCATCATGGTCACTAGCGGACTCATACCCACCATCCTCAGTAACAATCATCACATGCTTAGATGGGCATTCTCTCGCATAATGACATCCTTGCAACGACGACAAATAATATCATGTGTTTGCCCTGTTGATGCCATGGATGAAGAAGAGCTCTATGCAGGACCACAAGGTCTGCTCTTGGCGGATAGTGGTGGTTGTTCCTGCTTTCTTGTATCACGGTTGGAGGTGGCAGCTGATGGAGGTGCCGGTCCAGCAGAACGTGTGGAAGTAGAGAATGCATGTGCTGTCCATGATGAAGGTTGACCTGCAGAAAAGTTAGTTCGTGCCAATGCCTGCCGATCCTGCACTTCATGTTCATCTTTGCAAGCAAGATGGAATAAACGAGTGATATTATTATATTCCTTATACTCTAGAATGATCTCAATCTCTTTATTTAATTCACCCATAAAACATGCAAGCATAGCTCAACAATACCACATCTAATCATACCAGTTTGTAATTCCTGATAATATTCTTCTACATAATTTTTTCCTTGTCTCAAACGCTGCAATTTTTGAAGCAATTCACGTTGATAATATGGTGGAACCCAGCGAGTACACATAGAATTTTTCAAAGCAGCCCAAGTAGCTGGAATAGGATATAATCTACAATGTTCAGACCACCAAACACATGCAAAACTAGTGAAAGCACAAAAAACAGCAGGAACTCGTCTCTCCTCAGGATATTGTAAACATGTAAAACATTGTTTAGTTTCTAACTCCCAAGTAAGATATATATCAGGAACATATCTACCCTCAAATGGTGGAATATTCAATTTTAGTTTAGGAAGATGGTCATGATCTAGTACCTCAGGTGGTGGTGCGGCCCTACCGTTGTGATGATATGCATGAGGACGACCTCGTGGTGGTGGTTCTGGTTGTTGCACGTAGTTCTGATTTCGATCAACCTCATCCTCATAATGGTCCTCCACCTCTGTAGTAGCAGTAGGAGCTACAGAAGCATCAACTACAACGACACCAGAATTTTGACCAGGCTCAAGGGGAACGCTCAATGCTCGTCCCACTTGATTTGGAAGGCGATGTTGTTGTTGTTGTTGATGTAGAGGTGCGGCATGTGCAGCGGGCAGTGGTTGTGGAAGACGCTCGAGTACTTCACCGAACTTGGCGTCCAACTTGGTGTCAATTGTCTTCTCAACGTCATCAATCCTCTCCAGTTCCTTCCAGAAGGTGTCCATGACATCTTCCACCTGTTGACTCAACATTTGCTGAAATTTATCATGAAGCTCCTTTTTCGTCATGTTCTCCCAGTCAATCTCGTCGGCTTGTGGTCCTGCCATGGTTAGCAGCAATAGAAACACACAATAATATGATCCTACAGACTACGAGAAAGTGGCAGCGTGTCACAAATCCGTCAAGCAAATCTCAAATTCGTACCAGTTCTTACCAAGCGACAGGTGGTGATTGGCAACCATTGTAGTCAAAACTCTCAAAGCTTGGATAGAGTGATTACCAGGGAGAGTCAAACGCATGATGTAGATGTTTGTGGAGCTGGGAAGGCTTATAATATGGTAGCAAAAAGGGTCAACAATAATCAGTTCAGAGATGCAAAGTTGAATAAACGCTCAACGACGGTACTGTGCTGGTCCTAGGCTAGATCGTACTAGAGACGCGTGCCTAGAACACTAACAAAATCACGGCGCGACATAGAAACAAGGGAAAAGCCCACTCTGGAATTTTTTCGCTCCTTTTTTTGCGAAAAATCACTATAATGGCGAGTGTCTCAAAACTCTTCCCAAGTCAAATTGACAAGATAGGCGCGAATTTTTTTTGACTATTTTTTTCTGGAAATCAGGGTAGTGATGACGAAAAAGTGCGACAAAAAAATCACTATGATGGCGAGTGTCTCAAAAGACTCAGAAAAGCCTAAAAACAGGATAGGGAAAAAAATTCCGCCTGCCGAAATTTTGGCCTAAAAAATGCCCGGGGATCTCCAGACTTTTTTTCCCGAATCCTACTCAGGTAAGGAAACACGAAATAGAAAATAGATGGATCTCGAAAACAAACCAAATATGAAAAAGAACTCGGATTGGTGGTGGACAGGTGGATGTATATGTGGACTCAGATTGGTGGTGGACAAGTGGATGTATATGTGGACTCGGATTGGTGGTAGACAGGTGAATGTATATGTGGACTCCGATTGGTGTTGGACAGGCGGATGTATAGGGCAGCTGTAAGGAATATGTTGGTGGTGGTGGTATATTGTCAGGACCCCGATTCTAAGTCACACCGATCTAGCCTGTAACACCTTATATCACTTTGCGGCCTCACGCACGGTATTCCCACGGGTGTCGCCTTACCATGGCCCGGGACCGTTTGCGCCTTTTGGCCCACGTATATGATAGTGTCGCTAGCATCCATAGGACATAGAACCCGGGCCGACATGACTAGTCGTGAACCCAAAGTGGCACTAACTTACGGGGACAGGCATACATGAATCAACATCGAGCATGTCGGTCAGCAGCGTGTGAATCCGGGCTGTAGCACTGGGCTAACAGGACTCCGGGAACCCGAGCTGTAGCAGGCTAGGCAGGCCTCCGGATGTCACCGCGTGACATTTCCCCAAAGGGACAGACACAGGAACGAAGTGAATCACATGCCGGCCAGTCAAGTGTTCCGGAGCAGTAGTGCTGGGCTAGCAGGACTACGGTGAACTGGGCTGTAGCGCACTACTATGGCTCATGGAAGCACAAGACTACATTTCCCCATAAGAGAGGCTACCATGGATAAACAACTAGGTGTCGGATCCCACACATACCAAGCATTTCAATCATACACACAATATGCTCGATATGTGTAAATACAACATGGCATCACAACATAACTCTATGACTCAAGTATTTATTCCTTAGGCTCTGAGGAGCCAAGTATTACAAACATGGGTTTCATGACCCAACATACGGAGCATACAAGCAACAAGCACATGCGGAAGCTTAACTTGTCTGAGTACAGACAACTACAAATGAAGAAGGCTCAGAAGCCTGACTATCTACAAGACCCTCCCAAGGGTACAAGATCGTAGCTGAGGTAACAAGCTAAACGTCGAAGTCCAAGCGGAACTACTAGCGAGACTGAAGTCTCTCTACAAAACATAAAATAAGCAAACGTGAGTACAAATGTACCCAGCAAGACTTACATCAGAACTATCTACATATGCATTGGTATCAACAAAGGGGTGGTGGAGTTAACTGCAGCAAGCCAGCTTTAACTCGGTGGCTAACCTGAACTACGA
This sequence comes from Triticum urartu, assembly GCF_003073215.2. Lineage (NCBI taxonomy): Eukaryota > Viridiplantae > Streptophyta > Magnoliopsida > Poales > Poaceae > Triticum > Triticum urartu. Next base: position 310,647,591 of record NC_053028.1, on the reverse strand, counting down.
CTGCAAGTAACTCTTTTGAGGTGGCGCACACGAGTCCACAAATTCACCATACCAATACACCACTATGGATCCGAAGGAAATATGCCCTAGAGGCAATACTAAAGTTATTATTTATATCCTTATATCATGATAAATGTTTATTATTCATGCTAGAATTGTATTAACCGGAAACATAATACATGTGTGAATACATAGACAAACAGAGTGTCACTAGTATGCCTCTACTTGACTAGCTCGTTAATCGAAGATGGTTATGTTTCCTAACCATGAACAAAAGAGTTGTTATTTGATTAACGGGATCACATCATTAGGAGAATGATGTGATTGACATGACCCATTCCATTAGCTTAGCACCCAATCGTTTAGTATGTTGCTATTGCTTTCTTCATGACTTATACATGTTCCTATGACTATGAGATTATGCAACTCCCGTTTACCGGAGGAACACTTGGTGTGCTACCAAACATCACAACATAACTAGGTGATTATAAAGGAGCTCTACAGGTGTCTCCAAAGGTAAATGTTGGGTTGGCGTATTTCGAGATTAGGATTTGATAGAGGCTAAGGTGTCCCGATGTTTTGATGAGATGGTGGCTATCGTTTTCTGTGGGAGTCGACCTTGACGATCCGACTACGAACGTGCGAGACGTCGCGCCTTAGCAATCGCTAAACCAACTTCCGAGGGTTATTGACCACGCCGGAGCACGATCAACCTGACCACGAGGGTCTGTTTCCTGCGAGCAAACGAAGAACAAGCAAGAAACTGAGATTTGCAATCGGGATATTGCGAATATAAGATGAAAGCTTTATTGATCAAGGTGGGGTTCTGTGACGTCTTGGTCTGGTCGTTGGACACAAACGAAGTACGCGAAGTTGCAGCTATGGTGAACTTTTAATCTAAACAAAACCCAAAGTCTAAACGACGCCCTAAGGGCTGTATATATGGAGGAAGAGGGGGGAATTTCGTGGCCCTTGAGGGTGGGGTC